>NC_056746.1:64869564-65172064 GCF_019279795.1 Protopterus annectens | reverse complement strand
ATTTATCAACACCTATTGAGCAAAAACTGCAATTAACAAACATTCACTTGTTTGAACATCATAATATCAAAATGTTTTGGTTGGCCAACACCGTTCCCTTATTGCCATTGATAGAAATCGGTTTTGTGAGATCACGTACAGTGAAGACTGGATAATTTGCTCTTTCTTCACTGTAGTGCAGTCTCAGAGTTGGTATATATGTTTAGTAGGCGGGTGTGTGGAGGGCAAAGCCCACCACAAAATGGATTTCTATCAACGGTAGTTTTGATGTATTATATGTAGCCTTGTAGTTACTTCTCCTGCTCATCTGCATGAGCTGGCCAAATATGATTTTTCAAACTTGACATTTTCTATACTTACAGATTTCGTTCAACACAATGTTCATTCAATAGGTGTTGACAAAGACATGTTCAACATTCTGAGCATTCATGCTTATAATATAAACCCTGAGACCCACAACATTCTTGACTGTTGTGGTCTACAGTAAAGCCACAGATATGCCAAGAATGTTTCAGGAGGATTTATCAGAAGAAACCATCCATAAATATATACTGTATAAAAACAACTGTTTAACCGGATACTTGACCATGAACTGTGAGACGTTTGTGGAAGTGTAGTGAGTCTGTCAATAATCCATGTTATAAAGAAAATGTTAATATCGCAACAGTAGTGTTTGGTTGGTTGTATTAATAAATATCACATTAAGTATGAATACAGTTGTCCAGTCTTATAGTCTGTTGTTTGCTATTTTAACAGTTGTGAGCCAGACTAGATCTGAATCTTAATAATTTTCATCATATTTGTACAAGTTCATTATGACAAACACTTGGTTATTCCATTGGCATCGACATCAATGCTCAGTATCCAGTACTTCCAAGTTTCATTGAAGCCGAGATTTCTTCTTCACATCTGCTCCAAGATGTTTCACCATCATTTTTGACATAAAGAGACTTTCCAGGTTTTGGTTTCAGTCAGCAGCCTGATCACCTGTTAGCCATTTCTGAATTATGGTAAGCCTCTTTCTGAAATAACATGGATGCCATCAAGGACTTAAGCATAAAATGCCCACATACAGTGGCAATAGACTTAAATCAAACACTAGATACCATTTGTACATTATTACACCATTGGTATGAACAAGCTAGTGGTAACATTAAAAGTAACAAATTATTGTTTGGTACTAGTAAAAGTGACAACGCTTATAAATGGATACAATGTTATGATCAATACTTGCAAAAGTATAAAACACTTAAATGTATAAACTGTGGGGATAAATATTCTAGATTCTGTGTAACGTGTCATAAAACTGTGCTGCAAAAGATAACAGCAAAATTTACACAGGACAGGTTAGATATGGTATGTGAAACAAAAGGTTGTTTTGTAATGCTAATCTCCACCTTTTATAGGGAATTTCAGATATTCATAGATAAAAATAAAAGTTTACAGTTTGGAGAGATGGTAGAAATATCTAAGACTTGCTGTCAGCAGTGAGATGACATTACTAACAATAAGGAACTTTCAGACAAAGACAGTGGTGGCTGGTAACTTCAAATCCAAGGGGGAACTGCAGGAGACAGCTGAATGGGACAGGCCAATGAGAAGGGGTGTGACCAACTATAAAAGGGTGGGGCTATGCTCAAAACCACAAAAACTGGGACTTTAAATACTCTGCCCTGGGTGCCAAACCATCATTATGAGAGTCCAATCAAGACAAAATGAAGTGGAGAAAAAATATTTTAATGCATTGGCTACATGACATCTTACTTAATATCTAGATGGAAACAAAAAGGTTGTGAGGCATGAAAAAATAAATTACTTTTTAAATACATTACTGGACTGCAAGTCAATATTAAGTATAAAAAAACAAGCAGCACTCAACTCAAACCACTTCTCCTTGCACTGCAATTCTAATTATAATTTATATTCAGATTTATATAAGTATCAAGTAACATGCTGAAAGTAGCAATCTCTGTGATACCTCCACTTGTAAAAATGTTTCTTATCCAAAAAGACCTGCTGCCTGACAACAGCTATCTACTTGTTTCATGCGAAAAACATGATCAAAGTAAAAAATGAACAGCAAACAAGAAACAAGCTCAAGATAAATTGCTTAAAGGATTGCTGCACAGGTTATGGACCACACATGATAGATTGGCATTCTATTTAGTTTACAGGTAAAGCCTGCAAAGATGACTGCAAGTCTCCAACAAATGTAATAAGCTTCTGAAAATACTGTAATCCTGTCCTTTATTACAAATACTGTCATATGCATTTCAATACCTAAGGCTTATACGTTATCAAGTTATATAAATATTATCTGCATGGCAACAACAAAAAAGCTTTCAATGTTGATAATTCTTTAACAGTATGCTTATTAAAGCTTAATTGCATCTTATAATCTCAGACAAGCTTACCTGATGGTCATTAAAGAATTGCTACTTAAACACAGAACAACAGGCACTGCAACAACATGCATGTTCTGAGTAATATGGAGAATAAATCAACAGTATAAAAATATGACAGAAAACCAGAACATTCTGCAAAATCAAGGACAGATGAAAAGCCACTGTAGGAGTTGCGTAGACCTTGGATGGGGGATACTCTGCACACTTACACTGTGCAACTGCTCCATGCCTTGCTTGGACATATCCAGAGTCACTACATGGGGGAGTGGGGTACAACAAGTATGTCTCATTTTGAAATGTTTCTGGCTGACAGAGATGGCCCTGACACATTTGTCATACCTCTCAACCTCAGAGCAAGAAATCTGGACAAAGCCATAAATAGAAGTGGGACAAAGGCCCAAAAATAAGGACAATTTTTAAATATTGCTCTTATAAACTTAGATAGATAATAGAATAGTAGGTCTTGCATTAGTATAAATTTTCTAAAGGGTATGAAATCTGAAACTCGAATATCTGTCATTATTTTCTAACTTCAGTCTTTAATGGTCTGCCACTAATTTGCCAGAAAAAACATAATTTTATGAAAAATGGACCGAAAAGGTGATTCAAAAATATAAAATAGCCACACAATACAGCTGGGAACCTGTCAAAAAGGGACACTTTTAATATTAGTACTGTTAAGTTTAGCAGCTGACAAAATAAGAGAATCTTCATGCAAAAAGTAATCTATAACTCTGGTCATTACAATTATTTATTAATTGTAAACCCTCCACATTTTCTTCCAAAATTGCCATTTTGCAGATGATAATTAGGGGGAGATCAACATTTTGAGCCAAAATCAGGGACAGTTGAGAGGTTTGGCATCATATACCTAATTATATAAAGTGATTTATTTGCATGTACCTCTCAACTACTTAATGCAGGAAATATGAACAAGGCCAAATATATTGGGGAAACATACAAACAGTACTAAAAATTGCTCTTGTATAAACTTAGTTAATAGAATAACAGGTATTGCTTTAGCATGCATTTTTCTGAAGGGCATGAAGTCTGAAACTCAATGTCTGTCATTATTTAGTGACTTCATTCCTAAACGATTTGCCAGAAAACCACAAATTTTATGAAGAACAAACCAAAAATAAGAAGCAAAAATCTATTAATTCTGTAAAAATCTGGACAGTTGAGAGGTATAGTTCAGCTGGGGCTGTCTTTGAGTTTGCCATCTTTCCCCCTTCACAAAATTATGGTTGAATGGGGCCTTCCCCCTGCAGCCATTCCAATGTCCCATTACTTGGCTATTTTGCCCCCTTTTTACATAAACACTGTAATGTGCATACTACTTTACTTCTAAGACAATTTGGATTTCGTTTAAAACTTTTAATTTACATTTTACAGCACAAACACTAATAGACATCTGCTAAACAAAGCAATGCAGTCTCATAATGAAAATAGACTTAGCATTAAAACTTCTCTGCCTTTGAAACTCACATTCATTGAAACAGCATTGAAACTCACATTCAAAGAAATACAGCTGGCCAGTGGCTGATTAAGATTAACTTTGGGCTGTTTTCAAATCATAGGCCCCTTGCACATGAAACATACATGTGTTCTTTGATACCCCTTCCTGATTGTATTAAATTATATTCCTTGTATACTACAGTACAGTTGTTAGAGGGTATTTTAAATTTATGGTTTTGAACATTTTTCCAGTAAACAATGAAACAAAGTCCATGCATCAATAATGGCAAAACTGCCTAATTCAGAACATTTCCAGCATAAAGATCTACTCAAACTTCTACAATCATCAATATCAGTAAATGTACATGATCTCTGCAGAAGTAGATGTCATCTAAATAATTCCACATTAAAGAGATCTTTAACTAATGAAGAGATTGCTGCTAGCAAACAACTTTATGTTTCATTGTTTCATCTACAAATAAAGTGCCTGTTGCCCTTGAGGAATAAATTGCCTATGTTACATTAAAAAATGATAAGCTAGTAATATTGCAATAGGGAATGGATGGCAAACTGATAGGTTTATAGTTACTAGGTATCTCCACCAAAGAGGACATTTTCAAGACTGCAGCATCCACTCCCTTTAAAAGTTCAAAGCAGTACAGTATCAGCAATGCATCTACATACCGTGGGAGTAGAACACACAGCCTTCTGCATCAAAAGCAAGCATTCAACCTGTTATGCTACTAACAATGCAAGCAGACTCAGCATAAGCAGTACTAAACTTCTCTTCTCAGAAGCTCTCAGCTCCTTGTAAAATCCACTTGACACTCAACTGTATCTCTCAATTTTGCAGCACAAGAAATCTGGAAAAAGCCAAAATGTATTGAGGGGGTGACAAAAGCCCAAAACCCAGGGACACATTTTAAAAATTGCTTGTATAATATTGGAAAGTTGCTAGAATAAAATGCTGCGTTTCCACCATGCATTTCGCTGTCAATTCTTGAACCCAGGATCCTGTGCATTACAGTCAAAGCAACATACCACTATGCCAAATCAGATGCTTCTTAAAAGACAGTAAGACTGAAACTTAAATGGCTGTAATTTAGTGAATTCAGTTCTGACCACAGCTTTCAACCTCTTAGCACAAAACACCTGGACAAAGCCAATTATGGGGAAATACAGCCCCTAAACATATTCAGTGAATTCGGTTCTTACCATAGTTCTCAACCTCTTAGCACAAAACACATGGACAAAGCCAATAATGGGGGAATACAGTCCCAAAAATAGGGACAAATTTCAAATATTGATCTTATAAACTTAGAAAATTAGTAGAATAAAAGGTTTTGAGTTACCATGTACTTTCTAAAGAATATGAAGTCTGAAATTCAAATGCTTGTCATTATTTAGTGAATTCAAAATCCAGAAAAAAACATGATTTTTTTATGAGGAATGGAACAGAACGAAAATATCTGAATGGTTTCCACAAGTGGTGGTGGGTAAGGAACCCAGGCTCTTGTTACCTGCATCCAAGGTACAGGGTTTGAGCTTGAGTTACTCTCTCTCTAGCCACCAGGTATATTTCCTCTCTAGCCACCAGGTATATTTAAGTGGGGCATTACACACACACACACACACACACACACACACACACACACACACACACACACACACACACACACACACACACACACACACACACACAGTACCTGTGAGTCTGGAATTGCAGCAGCTTTATTCTACAAAGTCCCATCTTCCTGCAGCAGCTTCATTTGAAATAATACAAAGTTCCTTCTTCCCACAAGAGCAGCTATCCATACGTGCCTTCAGATGTTGCAGTCTGATCTCTAATGTCTTCTCTTCATAATCCGGACTGGTTAAATAGCAGTCTGGATTCCCACACGCATGCACAGAGTTCTGGGACTGGTTAAACAGCAGTCTGGATTCCCACACGCATGCACAGAGTTCTGGGACTCGCAACTAATTATTTTATTTATTTTTTCTTTTATTTTACAGCTGGGGGACTGCAGTCCTGCAGTCAAATAGCACAAGCTGTCCCTGGACAAAGAACAGGAAGTCAATTTAAAAAGAATAATGAAAAACAAATGGAATTGTTAAAAAAGCATGATGTAAAAGTCAGGAAACATGTACAAGATGTTAATGCAATTTTGGAAAGAGCTGAAACAGCAATACACAATGCCACTCAGGCTCAATTGGGTGGGGGAGATGAAACAGAAACACTCAAACAAGAGTTAGTCCAAAAAGGACAAGAATTCCTAGAGGCCTTAGACATAAAATAGGGCATTTACAGAAACAATTACAAGACTGCAAAGCTTCAGAGGCAGAATTACAAAAACAGTTTAAGGAGTTTAAAGCTTCAAATATGATTAAACCTAAGGAAATACAAGTAGTGACAGGCACTTCAGTTGATCTATACCAGCAATCTTCTCTGTTATCTCAGTGGAATGATAAAAAAAGGCATTTTTTACAATATATTAACATTTGAAGATTGGTTGTCATATACAGCTGGCAATGCATGAAATGATTCTTTAAAACAGTGTTTTTTAGTATTTATTCCAAAATGTTACAAGACTTTCATTGTTGCCAATAACTATAATCTTGATTCAAAATTAAATAGAATGGCAGCTGTGTTCCTAGAATATTTGCAGGGACAAACTCTGGCAACTAAGTTGTTAGTATATTTTAACATTAGAGTTTCTGACAGAATGTTAGAACACTGAGAACATTTTAAGTTGTCTTTTTGACTTGTTCATAACATAGATGACAGGGAAATGGAAAAAACAGAAATAAGGAAAAGGTTAATATATGCATTTTTGGAGCAAGCAATGAATGTTGTGGGTGACGTTAAATGTATCTATGAAAAAACGGGTTCTTATTATATGATTGAAGACGCATTCCTTCGAATGCATCTTGATCGAACTTGAAAGCATGAAACAGCAAAATAGTGAAACAGCATATAAACGATTTCTTTCCCTGGGAAATAAATCGCTTGGCTGCCTCCATTACTTTGCCGTTTTCGTCACTGTAGTGCAATCTCGGAGTTGGAATATTTAAGTAGGGGGGTGTGGGGGGGGTAAAGCCCCCACTTTATGTAATGGGTTAAAGCTTTTATTTATTTATTTATTTATTTAGTTAGTTAGTTTTTTGTGGAACAGCGATTTTTTTCCCCTTGGAAAAAAAATCGCTGTTCTAAGTTTTCTGGATTGTAAGCTTTCACTTACATGGGGTCGATAAATCAGTATTGACTTTTTTAAGTGTTCACTGATTTAATATAGACCCGAAGAAACTAATGACACATGAGAGCAATATGTTCCCAAGTTGATGAGTGGAAGGGTCATGAGTGATGATGGAGACATTTTCAAACATGGCATTTTCTCCCTAGCACTGATGATGATGGTTTTCAAGTCATAGGAGCAGTAGGATGAGGAAGAGGTAGAGGCAGGTGGGGATGAAAGAAGGGACAGACAGCAAGGGGCATCAGCACTGGGAAACCCTAATTAAAAAGAAAAGGTTACATGTTTTTTTTTTTTCTGTAAGAAACTTGGACATGTCAAGCAAGAGTGTCCTTGTTATAACAAATGGAAAAATAAACAGATATAAAATGGAATATATGCTAAGGAACCAGGGAATAAAGAAACTGGAAAAGGAAAACAAAAGCAAAAGTTACAGGATGATGGTATTGGGAATCAAAAATTTTTCAATAAGACAAGGAGAAATTATAAAAAAATATATGATAATGAAGGGAATATATGCTCATAGGAATACAGGGAAATCCTGCTTATAATCCAGACCACAATTAAAAAATGGTTTTGTCTCAGGAATTACAATATCCTGCATATGCATCAGATGAGGATGATGCCTATTAAGAACAAGGACACAATATTTGTGTCATTAGAGAAGTCCATAGAAATATAGGGGATGATGAAGATTCACAATAGGGGTGTGTCCCCTGCCAAAATAGTTAACTTAGCATCTTTTAAATGAGTGAATGATGGTAGGCCTTTGACCAATGTTTGAGTGGAGAGGACACCACGGAAAAACGTCCTAATAGACATAGAAGTGGTGGTCTCTGTTACAAACAGAAGGTTAAGGTTGGATCTGAGAAATAAAAGTTTAATTTCAGGTTTTAACAGTAGTACATGTATTGCAGTAGGCAGTGAACCTGTAAAATATGGTTTGATTAGGATGGGGATCCCATAACAGGAACATTTTTTTGATGCATCCCTGTTGTGGGACCACCAATAGTGATAGCTATTATGAACAAGTTGGGAATAGTAATAGATTTCTCTAACTACATTTTGTAGAAGACAAAATGTGAAAACAAAATGGGCAGTGAGTGTAAGTGTATGACAGTACAAATTAACTTGAGAGAGAGTAAAGGAAACAGGGCAGAACCCCTCACAGATAGAAGGATATATGGGACACCATCGAATAGTAATTTCAGAACCTATGGGCAAAATCAAAAACAGATTGTAGAAAATTAGAAGTAACAGTCACAGTAGGAAGCTTGAAGGATTTCATCCCTCCTTTCCAAAAGCAGAACCCAATTCTGGCTGAAGCGGCAGCTGATATGAAAAATGCATTATATAATGGGAACAGGCAGGCATAATCCGAAAAGGACATAGTCCAACAAATTCGATGATTTGGCAAGTTAGAAAGAAAGATGGAATTTACTGTTTCATAATAGATCTCCAAAAGGTGAATCAGTACACACAACCAAGAGTGCATTTAATACCGGGAATTCTGGAATTAGCAGCTCATATGAAAACAGAGAGTGTCAGTGGTTTACTGTGACAGATATGGCAAATGGATTTTTTGCAGTACCACTTCAGAGAAAAGACTGGCCACAGTTCACTTTAACCTTTGAAAATCAGCAACATGTTATGACTAGATTGCCACAGAGTTTTCAAAACAGAGTTGTCATTTTCCATCAGATAGTGGGGGCAGTCTTTAAGGACCTGAGCAAGGATAACAGGGTTATAGATTATATTGATGATATTTTGATCCAGCCAGAGACAGTAGAACTACACATATGGTTCTACAGGTACTGCAAGAGGCAGGGTTTAAAGTAAACAAAGACAAAATCCAGTTTATGTTAAATTTTTAAGTACTATTATCAGTCCAACAGGGAAGACTCCCTGTAAAGAAAGGGTGTGAGGAATTCTGGAGCTCCCAAAATCTTTCACAATTCCAGACATACAGAAATTTATGGGAATTATGAACTACAACAGGGAATTTATAGAGGATTATGCGGCAGCTGCAGCTCCTCTCTATAGAATGCTGTCAGAACAAAAGAAGTTACTCTAAAGTCGAGTCGCATTGAAAAAGATATTAAAAGCATAAGTTAGCACAGGCAACATAATTAATAGCTCCCACCATTAAACTACCTTTTATTTTACAAGCAGCAGCAGGAAAAGAGACACTTTCAGTATAGTGCTATTGCAATCATGGCATCATGGGATATCTCCAGGAATGGAGAGATGGTTGAGACCAATCACCTTCTGCAGTCAAAAATGACTATGGTAGAAAAAGGCTATCATCCCTGCATTCAGTATATTTCAGCCATTTATTGGGGTATAAAACAGACAGAATACTTAACAATGTTTTCAGGGGTCATAGTACAAACTCAGCATCAGACAATAAAAACTCTGTTAAATAACAGTGAATTGAACAAAATCACTGAGGGGGTTAGTCAGATTGCTTTTACAAAATGGCTGGCTACGTTCAGTACAAGAGACATACACATAGACATAGGGGGCAAGCATTACCAATCCAATTTTATTGGATATGAAGGAAAGCCACATGATTGCATGGCAGATCTGGAAAAACCAAGTAAGTCACCATTAAAAGCAGATCATAACTAACGCATTCTGACTGTGTATGTGGGTGGTGCCTGATTCTGGAAATATGGGAAATATTACACTTGATTTGCAATAGTGACACTAAAAAAAGGAGATAAACCAATTCTGATCAAACTACCAGTATACATATCAGCACAGAGGGCAGAATTGGAAATTGTAAAGTATGTTATACAATATTTGCATCCAGTCGACATTTACAGCGACAGTGCCTATGTGGTAAATTCATTAAGACTACATATGGCAACATAGACATGGAGAGAGTTTGTTGATAATGCAGGAAAACCTTTAAAGAATGCTTCAGTCTTACAGGATATATGGAAACTGATACAAAAGTATCAGATGCAGGGACAGTTCAGTCTTTTTAAACTGAGAGGCCACAAGACAAACAATGAAGATGCAAGAGGAAATGCTTTAGTTGATGCCAAACCAAAGGAAGCTGCTGAAAAGGGAGAGCCTTTATATCCTGAAGAAACTGAAGAGGAACTCTAGTTCTCTGAAGTATGGTCCCTAGGGGAGGGGGAAACAGATAGATGTAGATTTGGAAAAGGTCCAAAAGGAGAAGGGAATACCAGGAGAATTGAAACAATGGGAGTTAGAGAGCAATGGAGTAAACAGGCACTTCTATATTTTTCTTTCACAAAAAAAGGCTATGCTTACTGTCAACTAGCAGATGAGCTAGTGAGATTTAGCCACCACATTTTGGGACATGTAGGTATAGAAAAGTTATGGCAGTAATAAAAGAAAGTATTGGAATCCAAGTCTGAAAAAATTGTGTGAAGTAGCGCAGGATGAATGTTGGATATGTCTTCAGACAAATGCAAAATGTTAAAAGCCACAATTGTACAGGCTACCCACGGCAGATGGGCTATGCTAGGCTATATAAATTGACAATACAGGGCCACTGCTTCCAGCAAAAGGTGGATATCACTATTTGCTGGTAATAGTAGATGTATTTTTAAAATGGGTGGAAGCAATTCTGACCAAATGAATGACAGCCAAAGTAACAGCAGAAGCACTTTGGAAAAACATTTTTTGTCATTGGGCATGGGCTAGGGTGATAGAATCAAAATTGTTTGACATATTAGGAATTTAACAAAGATTCCATGTACCATACCATCCACAATCAAATGGGATAGTGGAAAGAATGAACACAACTTTAAAGGATGGGCTAAAAAAGATACGCATTGAAAAAGGAAATGCATGGGTAAAACATGTATGTAACATGAATGGGTAAAACATGTATCTAACATGATAGCAATCAGATCAACACCTAATAGTAAAATGGGCATATCCCTGTTTGAAGTGATGAGAGGCAGGAAAATACCCCTACAGTTCCCTTTTGATCTGGGGATCTGGAGTGAAAGGCCACTGTTGGAGGCAGCAAAACATTGACAATGCATGAAATAACTCCCGAAAATATGCCAAGGCATTGCTAGAGAGCAAGCATTCAATTTATGTGAAAAAGGTTCCAATATTGCCAGAAGACGAAACAAATGAGTGGGATCTGCCCGCTCAAAGAGTGTAGCCCACTCCGCAGGGTGGGTAAAAAATCAGGAAGGAATAACACTCTTACTGGAATGATAATTTAGCTAGAAGGTTCACGTGTAAGTCCTGAAAAGGACTCAGATGTTGTCTGAGGTGGTGGTCCTAAGGAGAACCTTTGTAGTTTTGAGGAGGACTGTTTTTATTCCTGAGTAGGACTGTTTGGACTCTTAGAAGAGCCTTCGTGGTGGTTTTATGTAGTATCGGTGGTCCTGAGGAGGACGTTTGTAGCCCTAAAAAGGACTACTGTGTTGATCCTCCTTGGTTAACTGTAGGACCTATTTGGGGTCTTGTTTACCCACTCTGGTTTTGTCCTTATGAGTTTTCTCATCTAACCTCCATAAGGTCTATGAACTCGGACCTTGACAGTCCTTAGAGGGACTCCTAGTTATCAGCCTAACCAGAAAAGTCCTTAAAAGGACTAGGGTGACCCCTAATGTGTCCTGTCTGGCCACTGTTGAATTTCATCTGATCCTAAGAAAGACCTTTGTAATCCTTAGAAGGACTGGGTTGGGGCCCTGACTCATCCCTATAAGTATTGCTTTGCCCACTTGTTGATCAAGGCTGGATTAAGTAGTGAGATTCCAGTGCGTCCTGATAAGGACCTATTTAGGCCCTTGGAGGGACTGGATTGAGGTCCAGTTGGGTCCTTGATTAGTCCTTAAAAGGACTGGTGTTCCCCCTTGTTTGTCAAGGCTGGACTCTGCAGTGAAATTTCAGTGGGTCCTTAAAAGGGCCTTTGTAGTCCTAAGAAGGACCGTGTAGTAAGGCAATCTGTGAATAAAAAATAAACCACAGAACTTAAAATAAAGGCAGGCACGGATAGACAAAAAACTAATGACAACATATAAAGACACATAAACATAAACATAAAAATCAAGAGCCCCAGATGAGTGAGCTCTAGGCATGCAAGGTGATCCCTGAAAATAAGAGGACCATATAGACAGTTCAAGTCAAGCAGTGTTCCTTAATTGTTCAGTCCTTGCAGGTTACAAAATCCTTTCCAAACTTCCTGAAAGCTTTTCTCTGAGAAAGTGAAAAGTTAAGCTAGTTCTCCAGTTTATATTTACATTGTTTGTGGGCGTGTCTATATAGTTGACCAATCTTCTGGAAGGGGACTTGTCATGGGTGTGGCCTTTATTGAATGAGCCCCTTCCATTGGAGGTGGACTACCTAGTTACTACAATTCTGCCTGGGTATATTGTCACAAAGAGAAATGGCTGACAGTGCAAAAAGAGAAGTGGCTATCATGTCACAAGACTTCACCCTGGTCTTCTCAAACTGCTAAGGAAACAGAAAACTAGTGAGGCCCACAACATTCTCAACTGGTGCAGTCCACAGTAAATCCACACATAATCCAAGAATATTTCAGGACGATTTATCAGAAGTAACTATCCATAAACGTAGACTGTATAAAAATAGCTGTTTTACTGGACACTTGACCATGAAATGAGAGATGTTTGAGGAAGTGCAGTGAATCTGTCAGTAATCCATGTTATAAAGAAAATGTTAATATCTTGACAGTAGTGTTTGGGTAGTTGTATTAATAAATAGCACATTAAGTATGAATACAGTTGTACAATGTTATACTCTGTTGTTTGCTATTTTAACACAACTCTCTTGATGTGTTCCTGCTGTGTTTCCATCTTTATTGTATCTCCCCTTTGTCAGTCTTTCCTTTCTTCCCCTTTCTTTTCTTCAAACCAAACAACAGGGTGTCCAAATAAGGATACCCTTATATAAAGCATTTTAAAATCCTTTATTTTTTAAATATTAATAATAAGAGCTGTGTAGTCTGCCACTTGCTTATGTCTTTCAAGTGTGGCTACATATAGCCATGTCTATCCGCAATATCCGCTTACAAAGCCTGCATTTTTCACAAAATGCTTCATATGTGTCTAATGCTTAATTTTAGCTACTTTATACTTTTGCTGTAAGATGGGAGTGTTTTTCAAAATGTATTTTCTTTTCCTTATTCAATGTGAATCACCTATACTTATTTACATATACATGTAGTGGCACTCTTTATAGATAATTGCTACATAGCTACACAGTCTTGGACTATGAATACCACATGGTATCTTTATTTACCTTCATTTATAGCCACATCTCAAACAGGATACCCTGTATGAGGCATGCCCTTATTCACCCCTAACTTGTATGTACCGTAGCTGACTACTTCAAAGTTAATTCATTTTGTTAAAATAAGATAAATATAAGTAGTCTTCTCTGCTGTACTGCATGCTATTTTGAACAATTTTCACTCTGTTTACAGTACTTTTTTCAGGCAAAAATGCTCAGAAACCTGCTGTGCAGAGGGTAGCAGAACAGACCCCAGAATTCATCTTGTGGCTGTCCTACAGACTTTTAAAGTAGCATATTAATGTGGCTCAGAAAGAATCTGGTTTTAGCAAACTGATGGTAGCTTTTTAGTTTGTTTCTATGGCAGTTTTTTCAGAGATAAGTTTTCCAGTGGTAGAATGCTTCTTCTGTCTGACAGTTATCTAATTAAGTTTTTTAACTGACTGATAACATATATTTGTTTAAATAACCCTACAAGTTGGATTTTAGTAGGTAATATAAACTACGTACTAAGGTTATTATGAATGTGATGTTAATCTACAAAGTTTTCATAAACAAAAATATGCAGCATATGGCTATGTATTCACATAATGTACAAAGATGATGGGGGGGTGGCCTTCCTGTTAAACAAATGTAAACTAAGTTAAACTAAACTAAAATAAAATAAAGACATTTTGTAAATACAGTAATGCAGCGATAAGTCCAAATAAATTGTTAGAGCCTTGCTGACTTCATTGAGGGTGAAGATATGTTTAAGTAAGATTCCAGTCCTCTCACTTGCCTAACATATTCCCTCAGTGCAGAGTGGTGTGAACTCATTTAACTGGACAATAAAGCAATAAGATTGCCAGTGACATGAGAGAGGTCAGTACTAGACCCTCCTACTTCCCATACCAAGTTATATTGACATTGTACTCTGCCACATATAACTCTTCAGCTTGATTTGGTAGAATATACCTTTCACCAAATGTGGCTCTTAAATGTTCCAAATAGCAAACCTTTTTTTTCACACTTTAGTAGATATATGTGTTCTTTCAAACTCAATTCATGTTATTACCTCAAACTCCTATAATCTGGTAGTTTTGGGTCTAAGTTTCAGAATTTAAAAATAGCTAATTGCCGTAGCCAAAGATTTTACTGAATGTTATCATGGGGATATCGTTTCAGTAGTATAAACTGATGAGATACCTATCTGATTCTGGTCTACAAGCAGGTTAAGGCTGTGGTATAAGGAATACCATAGTGTTTTGTACTTATTAATATCACTCCATGTAAGCCATAATCAAGGTGGCTGGATATTTAGTTATTATCTCACTAAAATTCAGTGACGAAGATTCTAGCACTAAAAATGGCTACAGTGTTTTCTAGATTATAGCAAAAGTTTATAGGCCAGTGCCACAGGGGTTTAACCTATGGCTACATGTATACAACTTTTAAAATAACTTTCAGAGGGGGAGTTGGACTATTGGGAACATACTCTCTAATACCACCACCTGAATCCCAATTCTTCCCTAGTTTTCTGCCATGATAATAATAATAATAATAATAATAATAATAATAATAATAACTGGAGGATTTGAACATGCCTTTCACCTTAACTGAGCTGCAAGTAGCTGTTGTGTGCTTCATGCTGAATAAGACCACAGGACCTGATAATATTCCTGGACAAATATATAAAGCCCTTCCTTTACAAGTGTTGAGGCGATACCTATAGTTCTTAATCTTCTAAAAACTGGATGTCAGTACTATCCACTCCTAAATCATGAAAACAGGCATTCAGTTTCATGATAACCTCGGGTTTTTTGTTTTTAAAATTTTTGAGTGGGTACCAAACTTTAGAGTTCCCAGACGCATGCTCTCACCTGAAAACAATGCATTTAAATTCTGAAGTAAATTTGTCTATTTTGATGCTTTTATCAGGCTGGAAGAGTGCTAATGAATCATTTAAGTCTTGTTGTCACCTTACCATCTTGAAGTATATCAAAAGTCATTTTCATGTAAGAGGAATAGTGACCCAATCTTATTATGTGTTTGAATTGTACTCAAGCCCCTAGATTATTGTTAGAGTGGAATGTCTTCATATTGGAAGAGCTCAGTGATTGGAAGAAATTTAATCTCTCTTTCACATCAGCAAGCTCAAATTATACACCCAATGACTGCATAGTAATATTACCCCAGAAAAAAAAGCTCTGGTGAGTGGTTGAACCAAATTACTCAAAGTGAGCTCTGTGTTCTTAGTTTTTTTGATGCACTGTGGTCCTAACTTTGGAAAATATTCATTGTTTACTTCTTCTTCTTCTTTATTAAGACAATTGTTCCCTTAATAGGCAAAGGCATAGCACTGATTGTTTAAAATAAATTACCCTACTGGCCCAATCTACACTTTCCCATGGGAAACAAATGGGAAAGAAATCAAAGACAGCCTCAGCATTAATACTTATGTCTCCATTCAACACTGATCTCAGCAATGAAAGTGAGGCTATAAACCCTCTGTTGACTAAATTATAAAATTCTGTATGGGGCAGAAGCATGGTTCCAATCTGTTGGGAAACATCAACTGGGGTAACTGAACCACCATGAGTGATTTGTTAAACTAACCAGTAAGGATGTGTGCATTCCTACATTAGATTACTCTAATCACTACACACCACCAGCCCAAGCCAGGGTAGAATGGAGAAGAGTCCACTGATTCAGTGGCAGTCATCTAAGGGGGGAGCTGATTTTGTGATGTTGTGAGAGTAACATCAAAATGTGTTTCATTTAGCAATAGGTAAATAACTGGTGGAAGGTTTATTACTACTGCATTCAGGAGTAATTGATTTCTCCTCTGGGTGGGAACATAATTGCAGTTAGAGTTCAAGTGCTTACTCTGTTACAAAACTGTTACAAAAAACAATTTCTGTTAGAAAACACTAAATATATAACTAAGGATATAACAAAACATGAAACTGAAAATAGAAATATTGTCTTAGAATCAATTATTTCTGTACGATAAATGAGGTTTGGTAACAAACCAATTTGTTCAGGGACATATTCAGAAGGCGATTAGATAGATATATTAGTGGAAGTTAAAAGGGTAGGAAAGGATTAAATGGTAAGGAGAGATAAGTGGGAGGAAATGAGGTAAGGGTAGGGAGGGGCTTAGGGGGTTTATGCAAGTGTAGCTGGGTAAGGAATCACATTTTGGAGTTAAATTGCTAAGGCAAGTTCTTAGTCCGATATAACCTTTGGGTTTTTCGGTGAACAGGTAGGCCGTGAGTTAACAGTAGTGGGCTAGTAATAACAGGTGGGTGGTTTATGCATATATAAATGTTTTTTTCTTTCCTCTGCCCCTCTCTGCTGCTGTATTGTTGGCTAGTTTAAGGTAAATAAGCCATAGGCTGTTGTGAGCTTAGTGGCGTGAAGAGGGAGTGTAACCTACATTGGATTCCTTAGGTTACACTTAATTGAGGTGAGAAACGGTGGTTCTGTGGGCTTCTCAGCCCTAGAGGTTGGAGCAGGTAGTGATTTGTGGGGTTAAGGGTTAATGTTGTTAGTGGAATAGATAGTGCTTAGGGCAGGTAGTTGCTGAATTTTTATGTTAACATAGATGTTGTTGTTGTGGATTATTTCTTATTCTTTCATTGGTAGTGTAGCATGCTTCATCTGAGGCTTGATTCGTGGTCTATTTCAGGTGCGGTGCAGTGCTGAATGCTCGTTATCTGATGTTGGTAGCTCTGTGGTATTTTCTGTCACCCCTGCTGTCTGGTTTTCTTTTAGTGCTTACCTTAGTTGCTTTCTTATTTTCATTGGTGGTGTAGGGTCGTCTTTCAATTCCGTGGTTCATTTGTGGCTGGTGCATTGCAGTTCTGATTGAGCATTAAGTGCTGCTTGCAGCTGTGCAGTACATTTCTGTCACCGCTTGCGGGTTCATTTGGTGCCTATCGTACTGTTGGGCTCATTGGTGGCTTACAGCCATCACTGTCTTTTCGTGGGCTGTTGAGCCCCCTGCACTCAGCGGGTTATGCACAGGTACATTCTTGTAAAGGAAGGTGCGTACCATTACCGCCATTAATCAGAAGGAGGTTAGTGTTTTTTTTTTTTTTTAATGTGGAGCTCAGTACTTCTTATACTAACAGAGAGTGGGACCATCAGAGGACCAAGATAACCGGGATATGCACTTAGCTGTCTTAGAATGTATATTTTGGCTCCATTTGCACTAGCAGCCTTCTAGGTTATACCAGCAACATTTCATTTTTTTTTTCCCTGGCATAGCAGGGTTGAGAGGGCTAGCCTGGTTCAAGTCAAATTGTGGTTGCTAAAAATCATTGGCCAATCATTTGAGGGTAGAAAGCAGAAAATGGCAGACATTCAAGTTTCAGACTTCACTCCCATGTACATTCATCCAAATGGCCAAAGATAATGTGTATTAGCATCATGAATAGTGTTTGTGAGATCTGACTTAACCACCAGGTAGTCTGGGAGTGCATTTCATTGCTAAATTATGTAGGAAATGCATTTGATTCAATAGCTTTCAGTGTCTTGTGCAAAGTAGTGAAACAGAATGCTGGGTCTGATTTCTGTTGCTACAGTTTTGAGTAGCTTATTAGTTTGTAGTAGAATAGTAGTCTTGTCTTTCTAAAAGTGATTTTTGACAAATTAAGTTGCTTGCAGAAGTGCAATAGGGGTATTCCTGATGTTTGCTCATGAATGTAGCAAGGTGAGATGCACGGAGGCCATTTACTTTAATGCAAAAGGCCTTAAAATATTGAATGCAAATGAGAAATATGGTAAAGCATAGTTACTTCCCTGACACACAAATGAATTATTTTCCCCAGCAACCCCTTCAGTAACATGTCTTTCTAGACACAAGCACCCAAATGAACCATTCACCCATGCAAACCCTTCAGTAACGTGCCCTAGTATCCAAGCATCAAACTGAAACATTCACACATGCAACCCCTTGATTAACATATCCAGGTATGCAGAAGCACTAAAATGAAACATTTCTCCAAGCAACCCATTCACAAATGCAAAACCCCAGACTATGAATACTGCTCTAAAAATTAATGTCATCACTGCTGTAATTAGAACCCTTATTTGTGTACATGTCACAGAAGGGCACAAATGTGGTCAACGCAGTGAATTGATTGCAGAGGGAACAATTTTGTCTTTTTTGTCTCTGCAGTGGGGTGCCTCCTGAAAAGGTCTTCAGTAAGTTCCTGTCTGCAATACGTTAGAGACATTGCCATGTTTAGTAGTAACCATAGTAACCAGTAGATTAATCAGCATACCTTCCAGATGACTCTGGTCATGTTGGGTTGCAAGTATAAGAAATACTGGGAAGGGGAGCAAACTTCTTGCTTGTCTGTTATTCTTTTTGCCCAAGTAAGAGTTGCTGGTAACTACATCTCCTTGTGTTTTATCTTTCATCAGATACATTTCTCAATCTAGCATATATGCAAAATGTTTCAACTTCTATTTTAATTTTATTTCAGGACAATGCTTGCCAATTATGAAGAAACTGGGTTCAAAACGTGATGGTGCCTGTTGCAGTGGATGTCCCAGTCACTAGAGTGATGCGCAAAGAGGCCTGAGTGGAAGAGCGTTAAGTAACTAACGGTCATTGGCTTGATGAAAGTGGATGTCAAAGGTAATTGATTCTGATGGCATGCATGTTTCAGTGGCTGGAGTTGGGCATAATGAGGTTTCAGGTAATCTTACATTATTTGGTGGTCATTAAGTCATGTTGGACTTGGTAGTGTATGGGTAAGTGAGAAGGAAGTATAGACCAGGTTAAAGAAGGGTTGGGAATTAAGGGGAGTCTGGGACTCCCACAGGTGGGGTGGAGTCACAACAATCATAGAACCATTGGGAGTCATGAGGCTAATTGCTCTAGGGCTCTTGCATGCTAGCTAAGGCAACCTAGCCAGGTTCAATCCTTATTTCCATGTGCGGCACCTTTTGCCTTTGTCCAAGAGGAACATAGGTGGAACCACTGGGGAGAATTTACAGCCACCCATTCAGTTGTTTGAATTGTGTTTGAAGAGGGCTAATGAGATTTTCTGTTTGACATGAAGTGGAGTTGTTCCAAAGGAATGGTATTTTATGGGGGACAAATCTAACCTTTAAGTAGGTTCTCCTAATGTTGCATTCCAGGTTATGGGCTTTACAGTGAGCACCATGTGTACCATTTCACTTGTACATTGAGATGATAGGAGGCGGTTCACTAGATGGTTTGTTGTTAAAAATGGGTAGGGTTTGATGGACCATTCTATGTTTGCGAGTGATTTGGGAATATGTAAGGAGCTGTGTGCCTCATAGGCTATGCAGAAGTTACAAGGCTTAAGTAAGGCATTGTTTTGGGATTCCTTACATGTGTAGGCCATGTTTTAGTTCTTTACCAGATGTAAAGGTAACACATGGGAAGTAAGCTTTGGGGAGAAGGCTAAGGACAAGCAGCAAATTAAGGTGGCTGTTCAGCTTCTTGGGGGCTACCAGAGTTTCATGTCAGACAGTTTATTTGGGTCATCTTGGGGGAAGGTTTATAATTTGGTGTACTGCTTTATCATTGTGGTGCCTTTTAGAGCATTTTGGGGGGATGTCATTTTAGCAGGTGGTTAGGGTTGTTCAAGGGAATTTGCATTTGCTTATAAATGTGAACAAGAGGGATAGGGTGTGGGGCAAAATATGGGGGATTGGTCTTGGGCTTATTGGGTAGGTAAGTTTGGGGGAAGGCATTGCTAGAGTGGTTAAATTCATGTTGCAGGACTTTTGGGGACCTGTTATAAAGAAGGCATATGGTTGGAATCACCATAGTGGTTAAATTTGTTGTGCACTTGTTTGTGGGAAGGAGTTTGGTGGGGAAGATTTATTTTCTCTGGTTTGGAGAACATGGTATTGCTGTTCATTTGGTCAAGGAGGAGTTAGCTGTGAGTAGTATAGTTACACGGGTGACGAGGGTAGAGGAACTTAATCCTGGTCAGGGGTTCATTGGTTGGAAGTGTCAGGGTAGGTTTGAAAGTTCAAAGAGTGACAGATTTTCACTGTTGACTAGATAGTCTGTGTGGCGAGGGTTGCATTTGGTAATGGAGGTTTATTGGGCTACAGTTCATATGTTTTTTTTTTTGTTTGTTTTTTTTTTATGGATGTTTTGAGGTTATTTGGAGGGTGGTTTTGGTTTGTTGGTCATCAAATGCTATGATGTTGTTAAATGCTTTCTTATTTCTGTCGGGTAGTAGGTGTGATGAGTGGGAATGATGTTCGGCTTTATGCCTTTTATTGGGCGGTTAGATTGGAAGTTTGGTAGGAGAGATGGGGAACATCCTGGTCAGGCTGGTGGGTGGAGAAGTGGGACAGGCTTGCGCTCTTCTGTTCCCCGTCTGATGTTGGATGCTCATTTCAATGAGTTGGGAAAGGAAATTGAGCAGTTGGACACTGCTTGATAAATAAAATAAGTGAGTGGAGGTAATGGACACTGCTTATTTGGTTGGATGTGTAATACAATAAATGGTAAATGAAGTGAGTAGTGGGGTGCTGCTTCATAAATAAAGTAAGGGAGTGGAGGTATGGACGCTGCTTACTGTGTCAGGATTAGTGAGGTTGCGCTGTCCTGACTAACATTACATGGATGTTTACCCTGTGATTAAAATCAGCTATAATATGTTTTAGTCGTAATAAATATTGGTTAACAAAGTTATGTTTATGGATGTTTAACAAAGGTCATCGAACATCATTCAGTGTGGTGTGTTTATTGAAGGAGACCAGGACAAACAAAATTATGTTATACACATGATAGAAATTAACAATGCAAAACTACCAACAAATAACAGTCCCTAAAACAATTAAGCTCTAGTTGTGAAAAAATTTCATAAAACTATGCATATGTTGCACCGAATAAACATTCTAACAGTATAGATTAGGATCATCATTTTAATACTAATAATGGCAGATCCCATGCTAAAATTCCTGCCACATAATATATCTAAGCAAAAGCTGATTCTTTCAATATCATTTGTATCAGTAGTATAAAACATGGAATCATAGGAATCATAGAAAATACTTCTGCAACAACATTCATAGATCCCATAACATGTTTTTTTTTTCAAAATTACTAACATGAAACAGCCTACATCAGTCAACAACTCTTGTCAATTGCATTGAAACTAAGTGAACTTCAAATTGCAAACATGACATATACTTGGAAGAACAGTCTCAACAATTCAAACTTCAGGTAGCGGAAAAAAAAAATACAGAAAATTCAGTGGGCCAGATTCCAAAAGAGTTGCTGTTGGTGTAAGCCTGCCCTGATTCCAAAATCATTGCTCTTAGTGAAAGTGACTTACTTTGGTGCAAGGCCATTCTATAAACAGGCCTATACCAGGGGCCACATTCCAAAAGACCTGCTCTGAGCCTGCTCTTAGTGTAAGTGGTCATTTATACTGAGAGCTAGTCTTTTGGATACAGCCCCAGCCTGAACAGATTAAATATAGTTTTGGGACAAATTAAGAATGCATGTCTGTGACACTGCCGGAGACTCTGTCTTTGCAAACTCTGTAAGTAGACCCTGGAACTCTCTTCCAGCTGATATTACCTTACTTTCTACCTTAGGTCAATTTAAAACTAGACTCAAACAACATTTGGCACTTAACTGGCTATGTCAATGTATCGAGCCTGGCTAACTCTCTCTAGAATGTGTAAAAATCTGTTAACCAGCCTACTGTGTAATTTAATTTAATCCTGACTTACGCTCGGGATTAACTCTAACTTGTGGAACTTGTTTAACTTGCTTACTTATGTAATCACTGTAAATAGTCTGTTTGTAATATGTAATGTTGGTATTATGTAATGCTGTATCTGCTTACCCTTGGAGCTTTTCTACCCGGGCCTCCGCTGAAAATGGACATGCATCCAGTCGGACTATCCCGGTCAACAAATGTAAAATAAAAATAAATAAATAAAATGTCTGCAACAAAATATCAAGGCTAGTAACAAAATTGCAGACATCTGACACAGAAGGTTTCACTCTTAACTCCAAACTAACTTCACAGCCAGTTGAGCACCAGCAAAAAAAAGGAGTTAAAATCTATTATGCCAGAAAATTCCAGTGAGCCAATAAGTAAGTGAGATAAAAATGACAAACAGTCTAAGAAATCTTTACTAGGCAGCTGTCACCATCTTGGACTCAGACTGCCAGTTGCAGTGTAGAAAATGGCCAAGTGGTTTGTTTATCATGATCTATGTCTCATGTATGTATGGTGTGCAGAGGAGAACTTCATGACACATACATCCTCAGCTTGCATCTCAGATGCATTTTAACCCCCCACCCCCCGTGTCAGTGCTCCATGGCTCTTTATCTGTTACTTAGGTTAACTTTGTACTACTCTTCCTTGTAAGGAGTACCACCATATACCACTGCAGATGACCTACCAAGCTGAGCCTAGATGCATACATGCACTACTTAAGTAAGGCCTACAGAATAGGCACTGTGAAGGCTGAATGCACTGTCTAATGTGATGTACTATGCTGGTCTTAGCATATCAAAACCAGAACTATCCCTGAAACGTTATATCTGTATCTGCAATTGTGGGAATGTAAATATCATATTGAAAACCTAATACTAACATAAATTTCAAAATGAAAATATGGCATAGTATTAAATAACACTTTCCAAGATAAGAGAATAGGCCATTATTTAAAGTTGGAACATGTCAGTCATTAACTTCATTCAAAAACATCATTGGTACATGCATACAGTGGCAATGCTTCTTGAAAAATATCAGATTGTAAGTTTGACAACCAAATCTAAGTTATGAAGCTTTTAATAAGGACAAAATCAGTGCAAAAATTATTAATAAAGGTCACAACCTGAGTAATTTATTAACCATCTCATATGTTGGTGATGTTCCAAGACACTGAGCAAAATTTCAGTAATAAACTGCAGTTGGCAAATTTCATATAACTTGTATAAACCCAGGCGTATAACAAGGCTGAGGTTTAATTAGATATTGTACGGCATCTAGATGGTCTTAACAATGTTTTCATGCACATTTGGCTTATTTTTGGAATATGTTCACCATCACCAAAAAGCAGATAGGTACATTCTGTATGAGCCTCCTTTTGAGGGTATATTTGAATTAAAGTGTTAATCAAATATTATATTTTCATGGAGAAAGACCCTCAACTGTGCCCTGGACAGAAGACCATCTTCCCACCATAATAGAAAGTAAATATTTTTATACTCTTGGGCGAGCATAAGATTGAGGGATGCCAACAGATAATTGACTTTTCTTTCTTTCAGGTACCAAGAAAAGGGCACGGGAACTATGACTGTGATAATTATGAGTGTACAGTTAATGATATTAGCATTTGTAACATTCCTGAATATGATGCCTTTCTATGTAGGTTGTATGCTGAAATAAAGTTTTACAGAATTATAAAAAGGAGCAAGACTAGTCAGTGATTGTGTAAGGATTAAGGCTTTGGAAAATAAAAAAAAAAAATAATCTGAAATTAGTGCACAATGATTTTTGTTAACAGCAAAGCTGTGCTATACTACAAAGAGAAATGATATGAACAAACTGACTTTGCATATTATAAAAGTCAATAGGGGATATATAAATTCAGAGTAGTCATAGCAGTACTTTTGATGCTACTGTGTAACACTGCCACATGTATTGAAAGAGAGTAAGAGGAAGAGAGGAACTTTACTGTGTTGTTAATGATCCCAAATTGGAAAAGCTTTCATTGTTTCTTAGCATAACGGGTGTCAAAAATGCATGAGTTGCAGCAGTCAAATTATATCCATAAGGACTGCATCAAAATACTTTAAAGACATTATAGAAACCTTGCAAAACCTTTTAAGCTCCAATTCATCAGTGATTGCAGAACAATTTTGATTTCCTTACAAGAAACCAGCTGAGCAGTGAAAGTGTATCTCAATATAATGTAGAATTGTGGAGATTAGAAGAATATTGCCTATCTAAAACAGTAGAGTCTAATGCATTATGAGATCTGTGACATGTACTGCTGATGTATACAAAAAAAGTTTTTTTTTTTTTTTTTTTGAAAAAATGTCTGGTACATGTCATACTCAATTGATAAACAGAAGCAAGTGATCCTTCTGAACCACAACAAGATGTGTTTGAGCTTTTGTTTATTTATTATTTTGTTTGTTTAATGCATTTGACAGGGATAATGAATATTCATTAACAGTTCTATATCAGACTTTGCTAAGGAATATATAATCTAGGAACAACAATATATAATGCAAAGAAATGTAGACACACAGCCATAGTCATAGAAGTGATAAATATTTAACAATACAAGCATATCAATTAGCAAATTAAGACAAGATGCTTAATTGATAAACAGGCTAAATTAGCATTGAAACATTCAATAATCAGGGTATTGGAGTTATCTTATGAATAGGAATGAATATGTTTTAGCAACAAATAGTTATTTAAGAGAATTTAGCTCTATATCAAAATTTGCAAGCTTCATAGTAATCAAAACGATATTTAATGAAAATTAACTAAATGCCTAATAGGTCTACCAAGAGATAACTATGCATTAATTGGTGTAAGATATTGCACAGTGCCATTGATCGTTGGGTTAAAAAAATAGTGCAGAAAATGTCATCAGACAAGGTGATCTGAACAATTGTACAAACAGAAAATGGTAAACATAGAGCAAAGCATGACATCTATGATACAGATAGTGTATTAAAGGTGGTCAGTAACCGCTAAGGAAATTTGACAAATGTAACATAATTGATGTGCTTCTGATCATCTCTGCCGACACTGATGATAAGACACTAAGAACAGAAGGTGACGCATAATGCAGAGGAGAACATTTTATATTTTTGTAGATGCAGAGTACAATTGAATTTGACTAAAAAATAAATGAGTCACCTCAAGGCAGAGATAAAACTGAAGCTGGATCAAGATATTAAGGATGCACTTTCTGCAGCCTCTGCAGTGGATTCTAACACAGAGAAGCATGAACGGGGTCAAGACATGGATGCCAAGAAATTCACATACCCACACACACACACACACACACACACACACACACACACACACACACACACATACACACACACATATATCTATATCTGTTTATGTATATATGGGAACATACATATATACATATATATATATATATATATATATATATATATATATATATATATATATATATATATATATATATAGATATATATACATATATATATATATATATATATATATATAATATATATATATATATATATATTTATATATACACGCACATATATATATAAAACTCTCTCTCTCTCTCTCTCTATATATATATATATATATATATATATATATATATATATATATATATATAAAACTCTCTCTCTCTCTCTCTCTCTCTATATATATATATATATATATATATATACTCATACGGATTCACTTCAAAATGTTGAATTTGCAAAACTTTAAATTTCATATGGTAGAGACTATATGAATGAAGTTTTGAAATCTCGAAACTCTGAAATGAATCCAAAAAAAAAAATAAAAAACCAAGTCTCGCAATGTTTTTGCAGAGGGCAAGCCCTTCTTGCACCCCCTACACCCCTGCTACTCAAATATACAAACTCTGAGATGGCCCTACAGTGAGGAAAAGGGAAATCTCCCATTCCGCCCTGTATGCAGACCTCTGTTCAGAATATCGAGATTTCAAAACTTCTATCATATGGTCTCGACCATATGAAATTCGAAGTTTTGGAAATTCAACATTCTGTTTGGTATCTACTTCTCTGAAGTACAGGCTAACACAGAAGGTCTTCAGCTAACAAAGTTCACAGATGACTGCAAACTAGGAGCCATAATCAAATCTCCTAACAATGGGAACATCCTACAAAAGGGCCTCACTGAGACAGATGCCTGGTGTCAAAGCCATGGCCTCGAGCTCAATGCCAAAAAGTGCATTGTCACCCCTTTTGGTAAAAACTCTGTACCCATGAACTACCACATAGGCAGTAGTCTACTTAACAATGAAAGTGTGATAAGAGACCTTGGGACACAGGTGGACAGTAGTCTCTCCTTTGATAATCACATTGCCACAGTAGTCAGGAAATCCTTCTACATGGCACACCTCATCACAAAAGGTTTCTCATCCAGGAAAAAAGAGGTTGTTTTTCCTCTCTACTCATCACTCATTAGACCCATTATAGAGTACAATGCCCCTTTTGGTATGTACCTCACAAGACATCTACAACAACTGGAAAGGCCACAGAAATACCTCACAAAGAGGATTACCGGCCTCAAACAGATGCCCTATGCAGACCATCTCAAAAAACTCCAGCTTTACTCTGTCGCATATCACCTACTCAGAGGCGATCTCTGCCTAACATACAAAGGTATGTCAAACCCAGAGCTGTTGGACATGCTCCGTGTAAAGAAATCCCAATCCCTCCGAGCTACATGCTCTAGGGACCTAAACCTTGTGACCACAAAAAACAGAACATGCTGGAGGGATAGATTCCTATCTCAGAGACTTTCCATACTCTGGAACAAACTACCTATCTATATCAAACAAAGCTCCTTATTAGCACTCTTCAAGAAAAATCTTGATGATTGGATGGGAGATAGGAAATTCACCCCGGGGATCACTTCTGTGGCTCTGATTGACAGGGGCACAGGAAAATTATTTTCTTGGGTGGCAAAAGCCAGGGTACCATTTGGTTAGGCTTATATAGGCCCTAGGGCCAAAAGCCTAGTACCTACCTATGAACCTATGAACCTATATATATATATATATATATATATATATATATATATATATATATATGTATATATATATATGTGTCTATATATATGTATATATATATATATATATATATATATATATATGTATATATATATATATATATATATATATATATATATATATATATACAAGATCACTACTAAATATCAAATTACGGAGTCACAAGACTCTGAAAACCTAAGACCAGAATCTCGAGATTCCGTAATCTTGAAAGTAAAAAAATATAATAAATGTCAAAAAAAAAATAGATTTAAACAGGTGTTTACAGAAGGCAAGCCCCCCTGCCCCCCCCACCCCCTGCAACTTAAATATACCAACTCTGAGTTCACACTACAGTGGAGTGAACGGCAAAATTTCCATTCCACTCTGCACGGCACTATTTTGTCCTTCACTCCACTGTGGACTGTGGTTTGATCTCGGGAGTTGGTATATTTAAGTTGCAAGGGGTGTGGGGGGTGCAGGAGGGCTTGCCCTCCTGCATATGCTTTCTGAATCTGAATTTTTTTTTGTTTTCGAGATTACGGAATCTCAAAATTCTGGTCTTTGGTATTCAGAGTCTCAGGATTCCGTAATTCGGTATTTAGTAGTTATCCCATATATATACATATATATATATATATATATATATATATATATATATATATATATATATATATATATATATATATATATATATATATATATATATATATACATATCTATCTATATATATATATATATATATATATATATATATATATATATATATATATATATATATATATATATATATATATATATATATATATATATATATATACACATGCACACACACACACACACACACACACACACACACACACACACACACACACACACACACACACACATCTAACTTTATACACACAAACACACTCACACCCACATAACTTTATGCAAAACAAACAGAGCAAAAAGAAAAAAATAATGATGATGGTGATGATGATGCTTATCCCCCCCCCCCCGTATGTGTCACATGACAAAAAAATCTTTATAGGCTTTTAACATTACATCTGCAGTAAGGGAATGATTTCTATAGCTGCAATCAAAATAATTGGAAAGGCTAGACCTATAAGGGTGTGCATAAAAAAGTGGATTATCTAGCAAAGTATTTTAACCAGGACCCTTAGGAAAGCTGCACTTAATATCTATTTGCAAGATGAGATTTTAGCAGTTTGTGGGATGATTTAAGACTATTAATATTTTGCACATTTTATGGAAATACGTTGCAGGCACAAGGATCAATTTTGCTGAATGTTTACTCTGTGTTAGCTAAGGTAAATAGAAGTCTTTGTTATTTGAAGGTGTTCTGACATCTCAAATTGTAGGTAGAATTTGTAATAAAAAGCTTATTATTAAATGGAGAGCAATGCTTGGCACTCATTATAAAAAGAAATGAGTAGTATTGTCACTTGATTGTAGTTACAAATATTCTTGCTATTTGGCTTGGCAGGGTCAGTGTATGTGTATATATACATATATATACATATATATATATATATATATATATATATATGTGTGTGTGTGTGTGTGTGTGTGTGTGTGTGTGTGTATGTGTGTGTGTGCACGCATGTGTGTGTGTGTCTGTGTGTATGTGTGTGTGTGTGTGTGTGTGTGTGTGTGTGTGTGTGTGTGTGTGTGTGTGTGTGGTGAGGAGTAGTCATAGAAAATTAATTTCTATGCCCAGACAATATCAGAGGGATAGACATCCATGGTGGGGAGGAAGGAGGTATTGCTGGTGAATTTATTTAAAACATGGCTGCATAGATTTCATGGCTAACCCTTCATTTTTTAAAGTTCAAACTCCTGTAGCTAGCAAGTGCATGAGTGAATAAAACTTGGTCTACTTTGAGTTCCAAAAACTAGGTATACTGGTGACACTGTCCCACCACTATATATGACTGTCACAAACAATAGCAGTAGGAAATACAAATATTGAAGTGTTCTTGAAGACAATAATGATGCATGGAGCCCCTGATGTATAAATACACTAACTGCAATGTGTATTTGGTGTTTATCAGAGAGAATGTAACCTCAGATATAGTGTATTTAGAATCTGAGGCATGGTGGCAGATAGCGCATACTGGGAGACTGCCAGAAAAACAAGTAACAGGTGGTTCAAGTCAGTTAATGGAATGCTAATTATAAGAAGTGTTGGGTTGTCAAGCTAAACTAGATCCATGAGAAATTAGGAAAACAAACAAAATCCTTCCCTCTACTGATGTGTGAACTCATTTAGTGCACAGAAAGACAAACAAAGTATAGTATTCCAGAGGCTGGATGACGCATCCAGTGACCATACCCTGATAAATGAAAGCTTATAAGAAATCAAGTAAGTGAAAGCAGAATGGAGAATGGAATACAATGCATGGCAGAGGACTAAAAATATGTGGCTGCAATAATGGGACTCCAACACAATGTCATACATTTTAAGGAAACACGTGAAGAGCTCTCAGTGATTACCTGCCTCTCACAGGAAAATAATTTTCTTGGGTGGCGAAAGCCAGGGGACCTTTTTGGCTAGGCTTGTATAGGCCCTAGGGCCAATAGCCTAGTACCTACCTATGAACCTATGAACCTATAAGCTTGAAGGGAAAAATATCCATGCTGATGCATGGAAGATCAGTTGTTGAAGATTCTAGAACACGCTATATATTTGTACTTACAGAAAGAGAGATAGAGGGAGAGACAGACTGTATAGACTAAGTCCAAAACAGAGGATGGGTTTGTGACCTCATTACCAAACTCCATTTTTGCTAGGCAATGCAATAAATTACAGACAATTCTCGAGAATATAAAGGTGTATCCCTGGTAAGAGGAAAATAAAAGTGGTAGAGAATTTTGCATTCAAAGTGCATGCTCACTGACTGGAAAATGATAACATAGTATGAAACTTACAAAAAAGATAGAGATCAGAAGGATCTTTCCATCAGATGTACTTGTGATTTGACATGGCTGGTGGCACTCTTCCATTGGCTACAAGGAAACCTCTCCCCTTTAAAACAGCCTGGTAGGTGATTCTGTGAAATAGCTATAGAGATGAAATTGAGAGGCATGACACACCCACCAATGCAATACACCCGAACTGCTTTTCCAAATTTCAAATGAGATGTTGGCTAGGGTCTCTGGTTTTAAGGAGTAGTAGAAAGTAATACCTCAAGAAGTCAAGATGCCATAATAGGGAAGCATTACCAAACACAGCAAGAAGCAATAAATGTAATCACTGGTGCACATACAGATAACTGAATATTACAAAAAGAGCTAAAGTGTAACATATTTCATTCAAAAAGCAGGAAGCCAAAGAACTGAAACTGGTAAATAAAGGATGGAAAAGAAACTGGAAAATTAAGATAGGAGAGAGTGCGAGATGTAACCAGTCTGAAATAGCAAAGGATTAGATGGAAAAGTACATAGAACCAGTCAGACCTAGGAAGAAATATCCTGGAAGGTCAAAAGAGTAAAGTCCATAACAGAAAACCCAAAGTGAGAAGGGAGAGGTGTGGTAGCAGATGTTTTTCTTGCTTAATGTGTGTGCTTGTATAAACAGTAAAGCTCTTTCTCATCTTTGTTTCATTTAATTGTTCCTTGTTCATAACAAAAATCTAAAACACTGAATTAGCTAATAAAAGATATGACCTATGGGAAAATGATACATAGTGCTTTTCAAAATCTAGAGTTACAACTGACATAAGATCTCAAAGACTCTGTTCAGTCTACAATGTTAAAATCCCATTGCTCAATGTGATGGTTTAATGGGGCAAACTATTGTTCAACTTTCTTATCTTTTTCTTCTTTAGCTTCAGTGGGAATGTACGCCACTTTTTCAATCAAATGTTGTTGAGCCAATAGTCCACAGGGCTGCAGTGAGATTGGGTGTGAGTGCCAAACCACATTATTAAAAGATAATTGCCATTAGGCTTATAAAAGTAGTCAACTTATGTTGTTATGCAGGGACAATTTATATGAACTATTTACTTGTCCATTAAATTTACATACAGTGCAAGTGCTATAACCACAAAAGCAGAAAGAAAAGATACACAAATGAAAAATAAATCTTGGCATGATGCATATACAATCTATAAGCTGTGCAGCTTATGTTATAGTACTTAACAATGCATTACTTAGATGGTAACATACATCATAATGGTCCTCATTTCTTCCATAATAATGAAAAATCCTAATTATGCATACTCTAGTAAGACAAAAAGCTATTATATATAAACAAAGTACAATGGGGAGAACAGGGAATTGTAAAGAGAACACATCTTTGGATTCACAATAACATTTAAAAACAACTAATAAGAATAAAAGTTGCAAATTATTTGTTAGAGGCAAACCCAGTCAAGGCATTTAGTGAAGCAGGGAAGTGGAGGACACAAAGGGGGGAAAATGAAGCAATACTTTATTTATTTATTTTATTTTACATTTGTTGACCGGGCTAGTCCAGCTGGATATATGTCCATTTTCAGCAGAGGCCAGGGGAGAAAAGCTCCTTGAAAACACAGTAATTTTATATATAAAAACAATATTTTATATATAAAAACAATATGAGTGACAGCATTTTGAGGGGAACTAATGCTGTTTAAACCTAGCCATTACAGACGATAGTTTATTTAGCTATTTCTGATTGATTAAATAATCCAAAAGGGGTCAAAATATTGTACCAGCTGGGTGAGACTTACCTTGTTAGATTTTACATCATGAAATAAAGAAATGGCGTACTTCAGAAGTAGTTACACTTAAATCTATTTTTGAAGTGGAGTCTAAAATAAAACAATTTAACTTTTGCAAAGTGGAATGAGCTCAGCTAGGGGTTTGAAGAACCGAAGGATAAGGTAGACAAGGAAAGCAGGACCTTTGCAAGGGTGATGATAACAGTTGCATATGGGCCATATCACTTGTGGATGAAACATGATAGTCAAGCAAGGAAAAATGGGATGTTATTTGGAGTAAGAGGAATGAATGAGAGCAGGAGTGTCAGGTAAGTTTACAGGGACAATAAGGAGTAAGGTATGCAAATGAACAGCTCATTACAGCTTAGTGACACTTCCAGGGTCTTCTGCAGGTACGTCCCACTGATGCCCCTAGGCATCAGATATTATCTGTTGATATTTGCATTAATAATTTCTAAACAATGCTACATACAGGCTACTGATAAATTTAATCTTTTTTTTTCCAAAATTTCTTTATTCAGTTTTTCAATAATAACTGTAATACAACACATCAAGAAGATAAGTCTACAATACATATACAAAGAAAACAATCATAAAAGCTAAAGACTTATTATATACACTGTATAAACTACAAGTCATTACATCAGCAAACAGAGGAGAGAAAAACTTCTTAACATCAATTGAAAGAAGAGAGATAATATGAGGGGCATAGTTTATAAAGAGATAGAGGTAGAAATTCAATCAGTTGTTATAGATAGGTATATTAGGGAATCTATTTAGGTGTATAGTCAGGAAAGGACATAAGCTGCTGATAATGCAAGTTTTGCTTAATATAGGTTTGTCTTAGCAGGTCAATGTGAGGTCTATCTTTAATTCTTGAGAATTACATCTAGTAAATAACCCCAATATTTCTGTTAGTAATGTTTTTGTTCTGTTGTTGTATAAACTAATTTGTGAGATGAAATATATTTAATGGCTAGTTTAAGTCTTTCCATGTGATTGGAGATGTGACAGTCCAATGTTTTGTGATGTAAAATTTAATAAGGGCACACATTGTGATAGATATGTTTTAACATTTTTGGATGTTTATTTGTATTGGCATGCAATATAGATGTCTCCTATGACAGGGTTGTTTTTTTCATATCCCATCTTCTCTAATCTAGCTCTTAAAAAGCACCATAGGTTGTGTACCTTACTACAGTCCCACATAATGTGGAGAATGACAGCTGTTTGGTTTGGGCAGTGTGGATATATAGGTGAAAAATGGGATTGAACTTATTTTGCTTTGATGGGGTATAATATACATTGTTATTAATCACAATTTGTGTGTAAAGCAGCCACTTAAAGGGAATAAACATGCTCCTATTTTCAATGGCCAGTCTTTTGCTTTCTTCAGTAAGTAATTGGTTTTTCATAGAGAATTCTGGTATTTTATGTTTGTTACAAGTTTATATGTCCTAGAGATTGTTTTTCCTATAGTCACAAGATTTTTTAGTATTAGTTTTACTAAGTTAATGTCCTGCAGGTTGACATTAGTTTGTGAAAATTTAGCATTTATAAGATAATGGATTTGACTAAGAATGATAGTATATTTCTTAGGAAGATTGAGTTTCAATCTTAGTTCTTAGTTATAGTATATTAGATTCTTTCCATTTGTAAATTTCCCATATTGTAAGATCTTTTATCAGAGGGTAATTCATTAGATTTAGGGGGTTATTATTTATTAGTAGGTTAGGATTTAGATGGAGCGGTTGTATAAAGGCACGAGCACTCAATAGTTGTATTGATTTGCATAACTTTTGAGTACTTAGGATCATATGCTTAATTAGAGGGTGTTAGTTCTTTGTAAATAAGCCTTTTTGATTTAGGTTTAAAAAGGGAAGAAATCTGGTCTTATATCCAATGGATTTAAGTTGTTCAAACCAGATTTTGGTCCACTGAGGTGTCCAGGTATTAATGTTTGGGTCATGTTTTCTTATCTGTATTAGTCTGTAAGCAGTAATTATACTATAATAAAGTATGAAGTTTGGCAAACTCAATCCCCCCTTATCCTTGGTAAGTACATGTTTATTATATTTAATTTTGGTAGATTTGGGATACCATAAAAATCTTGATATAGCATTTTCTATGTCAAGAAAAAAATTGGGGGGAATATTTGAGAAGGTGACATTTAGTTGAACGAGTATTCTTGGTAATAGATTCATCTTGACAACACTAGCTGTTGAATGTAGAGATATAGTAATATTCTTCCATCTATTAATATAATTTCCAATATTGGCCCATGTACGTAGTAGGTTATTCTTTATGATTTCCTTAAAGTTGGGGGTAAATAGTATTCCTAGGTATTTTATCTGGTAGTTAATCTTAATCTCACTCTCGGGAAATTAATATTCCTTATGGCCTATAAGATTCAGCGGAAATAGGTGGGATTTATTTGAATTTAATTTATAATTAGAGATTTTGGAGAACTCAGCTATTGCTTTGAGTATTTTCGGGAGATCAGTGGTGGGAAGTTGAAAATATATATTTAAGTCGTTGGCAAAGGCAGAGTACATAAGGTTTATATTTACGATTCTAGGAATGTGATGGAAGTTTTTTTGTGAAATAAACAGGAGCAGGGGTTCTAGATAGAGATTAAAGAGGTATGGGGAAAGAGGCAGCCTTGCCTTGCGCCATTGGATAAGGGTATAGGGTTTGTTTTGAGCTTATTTATCTGAATAGTGGTAGAAGCTTTCTGATATAGAACCTTAATTATCCTTATAAATTCCTGAGGAACTCCAGAAAAAGGCAATATATTGAACAGAAAATGTAAGTTAACTCTATCAAAAGCCTTGCTTGCTTCAGCAGTGAGAACATATCTGGGGCATTTATCACTGTTAAGAAGTCTGATAGTGGTATCCAAGAGGAGGATGTTGTCGCTTGTTTGCCTATTTGTCATAAATCCCATTTGCTCTTGAGAGATGATGGAGGGGAGTATAATTTTTAAGTCTATTTGCTATAACATGAGCTAGGATCTTAAGGTCAGTATTTATCAGGGCAATTGGTTTATAGTTGGCTGGGTCTGTTGGGTCAGAGTTTCGCTTGGGAATTAGCACAGTTTTGGAGTTATTAAAATAATTATCTGTTATACCATATTGTATTATATAATTGAAATCTGTTAATAAAACTTTGGAAATAGGTTCCATGAATTGTTTATAAAATTCAGATGTGTAGCCATCAGGCCCAGGAGATTTAGCTGGTTTGAGTTTGTTTATCGCAGCTTTTATCTCTTTTAGTTGCAAGGGTGTTTTTAGAAGTTTTTCCTGTTCATCTGAAATTTGTGGAAATTTTATATTATGCATAAAATCACAAAATGTGTCTGTACAGGGAGGAAGGGGTAAGTTATATAGCTTATTGTAAATGTCTTCAAATGCATCTACAATGTCTTGGTCCATGTGCTTCAAGAGTCCTTCATATTGTATTTCTTTGATCCTTGGTGGATCATTTTTAATGTTTATTAATCTAGCTAGAATTTTTGAAGGTGTTTGTGTCCATTCTGAGTATTGATATATTAATCTTAGCTCTAACAGAGAGAAATTGTCTAGATAATGTTTGTGTAATTGCTTTTGCCAATCGGTTATTTTATCCTCCAGGTCTTTTGAGTACGTATTTTGAAGTTCTAATTCAGCAGTCTTGATTTGGGTCTCCAGTTTATTTTTGATGTTATTGTATTTTTTCTTGAGCCATGCATACTTCTGGATAATGATACCTCTAATGACCGCTTTGGCAGCCACCCATTGCATGTCGTAAGGAATTTGATTGGATATAATGTCGTCTTCAAGTTGGGCTATAATACTAGTGACTTCCTTTGCAACTTCTTGGTTTTGAATGATTTTAGGATTTAATTTCCAATTATTGAAAGATGGGACATTTTGTTTATAGGTTTGAACATTTAAGGAGAGACTAATTTTTGAATGATCCGATATAGATCTGGGTGATACAGTATATTTTAGTCTATAAGAAAGCAAGGTTTGGGAGATTAGAAAAGTGTCTATTCTGGACCAAGTTTTATGAGTAGCTAAGAAAAAAGTAAATCTTGATATTGTTTTATCATATTGAAAATTGGTATAGGGGTCAATTACCTCAAAGGTATTTTGTAGTTCTTCAAGTGCTATAGTAGTACGTTGGGATTATCTGTTTTCAGTATGCGACCTATCTTTGTCTGGGTTTAATAAAGTGTTTTAGTCCCCACCTCTGATGTACAAATGATTTGGGTGGTTAGCTAATATATTAAAGATTTCATAAATGAAGAGATGTTGATTTGAGAAGGGGATGTATATTGATAAAGAGTAGGGGTTTATTTAGGGTATGATATTCACTAGTAAATAATGCCCATCTTCCATTAGGGTCAGTTTTAATAGAAGTGATCTCTCCTTGGAAAGATTGATTTATTATAATGGCTACTCCCCTAGATAACGAGTTATGACCTGCAGCAATTATTCGCGTAACCCATTTCCTTTTCCTTTCCTTATCCCAGAGCTGACTACCCAAGTGAGTTTCTTGCAGGAAGGTTACTTTGGACTTATTTTGATATGTGAGATGCATGATTAAATTTCTTTTTTTTATCCAATATCCCGTTAACATTCCATGAATCTAGTGATATAATTTCGTAATTTGCTTATAAGGTTCTTTATTGATTGATAAGCGAAAAAGTAGTAATATAGCTTGTGTGTTTTCATGTTAAAATTTAACATAGATGAAGTGACTTCTAAACTCCTATACCTCATATAGGTGCCTAACCACTCATTCCTCTGTTTTAGTGAATATGTATGTATCGAGAAGCAAAAAGTAGTTAGACTTTGATCTAATGTGATATATATACATTGAGCAGGGGGATGCCAGAATTACCCAGAATGTTCCAAACGTGAACAATCGTCAGCTACAAACTGTGCAAAGCCTGCTCCTTTTGTTATTGGTATTTACAGGATGATTACTATCTGACCTCTTATGTTAATATGCTAGTTGTTTAATTACATGGCTTGTATAGGCCAAGAGAAATGCTTAGAAAAAGTTGGTATCAGCAGGCACTTATATGTTATACTTCTTAACATTGCTAAAGATATAAATTAACCAAACAACGTTTTGTATAGTGCAGGTCTAAGAAGTGCACTTTGGGAAAGGCAAACTTTGAAGTGACAAACAATAAATATATTCACATTGTAAAAGACTTATTGTAATCTTTAAGGCTACTGCATATTTTCACATGTATATCTGTGCTGGTAATATACATACATCATCTGTCCTTTGTTATCAAAAAACACAACAGTGGTCAAACTTAGAGAGATTTCACATCCAGGTCCTTTCAGCTGTTTTTCCACAAAACAGTGTCACCTTCTCAAATATGCATGAAAGAAAAGTTGTATTGTAGTTCACTGATAATCGTATCGCTAGTATAAAGACATACTGAATAATAGTCTTTATGTCTCAACATATTCAGTTATAGTATTTATTTATTTATGTTTATGTATTCAATTTTTTCACTTTCCCCTCCTCCCTCCCCCTCCCCCTTTGCTTTAAGAGGGAAGAGAGATATGCAAAACAAGTGAGGTAAATTGAGTATTTCCAGTGTTAAATCATGCTGTGCCATAGTATTGGTTAACCTATTAGTCACTTTGTGTGTTTGAAGTAAGCTATTGCAACCATTGGTAATTAAGAACATACAAAACAGTAGTATAGTTGATAGTGTGGGATCCCTGAGTCATGGGCACTACCAAATACAAGTCAGTCAGACTGATATTATAACACTAAGTAAATATATGAACTTACTAATCTCTAAGTAGCATGTTAATTAGGCTATTGTATGCAAATGCCTCAACCAAAATTACATCACCCTGTTTTAAAAACATTATTCAGTGCAGAAATATATGATTCTTCAGTTATATTCCCTCAGATTAAGGTTAATCATTTTGCATTTATAGTTGAATAATACAAAAACACAGTAATAAACATTGAGAAGTGTTTAAGACATGGCAGGATATTTGAACCCCTTTCTTCTAGATGCCATTAAACTCCTTATTTCTTCACAACTGCAGTGACATAAGGAAATGCACCTTTGAGCCATTTAAGCACGCACCCAGAAATGGGGAGCTTTTCAGCATTCATAAGTGTAAGCTGTTGCTAACTAACAGTAACTTAAGTTATCTTGCATAGTAGAAGGTCTTGCAATACTGCAGGGAGGAAGGCAGAGTTACTAAAACCAGTTAGAACATTTTCTTTCTTGGATTTTGTAGATGACAGGTAACGTCTTCTACAGCTTTCTTCTTGGTAGTTAGAGCAGTGTAGTGGCTTAAAATAGTCAATATGAGGTTGCTTTGATGAAAAAAAGGAATCCTGTGTTTGAAAATAGTTAACAATTCTATTTTCAGCTTTCCTGACCCATTTTACCATATTTTCCATTCCCAGAGATGCATTGGGGCACAAAACTAGTCAGTGATGACATCATTAGAGTTGAAAGGTGAAAGGATCATGAAAACTTCCTGGTTTTGAAGATGATTATGGGAAATGGAATGACAAAATGCTAAGCAGACCTTGAGGCCTGTAAAATAAAATGGAGGTTTTGTTTCTACATAGATTTAAGACAGAACTATGCAGGATACCTTGCTGAATCTCTCCTACCATTGTCTTTGGCTTCAAAGAAGGTCAACTGGGTTCTTTCAAGTTGGATTAACTTTGAAGAGTTGCAGAAAAGTGGATTTTACCTCCTCAGGGGTTTCAATGAATATTTTTTTCATCTTTGTGATAGAAAATTAAGGTAGCAGGGTATTTCATTTGAAAATGAATCTTGTTTTCTATAAGATAAGCACAATATTTACTAAGCTTTTGGTGGTTTTGCCTAACTTCAAAAGGGAGATCTTGAGTTATAGAGAGTTTATGTGCTCTCCATGTAAAGTTCTTCTTAGCTTTCTATGCTGCTAATATTAGTTGAACATGTGCTGAGTTTAATAGTCTGATATATATTTGCCTTGGAGATTAATTTGTTTGTGCATGCCTTATAGCTCTGTGGGCTCTTTCTGTTACTATGTCATTCAAGAGGTCTTTATTGTTCAAGAGAAACTTAGTATTTCTTTGATTATTGGGTTGAGTTGTGCATTTCAAGGTCTCTGGAATTCCTCTTATAATGAAGTTATTGTGCCATCTTCTGGCTTCTAAATCTACCATTTTTTGTTGTAATTCTTTAATAGTGCTGTTACTGGTCTGAAGCTTTTGCTTGAGTTCATTTATTTTTAGTTCATTGTCCATAGCTTTGGCTTCATTTTGTTTGAGTCTAAGCCTAATTTGGTCCAGACTACAACCAAATGTGGTTAGTTTATGTGAAAAATCTTGCACTTCTGTTTGTAATGGTTGCACTGCATTTTTAAGGTCCTCCAATATTAAAGATTGTTCCTGTTTTGATCTGAGGGCCATCTTAGCAGCCTCTTGTTGTAGCTTGTTAGTTTTTTGCCTTTTGGAAATGATGGCTTTCTCAGGAGTAGAAATCATAGATAGTTTAGTTTTCATGGTTAAAGTTTCCAAGTGATCTGGTTGATTCTCCATTTGATGTCCAAAGTTAGATGCTTGGTAGTAAAGAAGAAGTTTTTATTTAGTGAATCCTGTTCTGAGAGATGCTTTTTCCTTATTTTTTCTTGTTTTAGGCCTATATGTCTGAAAGAATCCACACCATGCGGTTCAGGGCTCAACTTCTAGTAAGTAAGAGAGATTTCACATCCAGGTCCTTTCAGCTGTTTTTCCACAAAACAGTGTCACCTTCTCAAATATGCATGAAAGAAAAGTTGTATTGTAGTTCACTGATAATCGTATCGCTAGTATAAAAACATACTGAATAATAGTCTTTATGTCTCAACATATTCAGTTATAGTATTTATTTATTTATGTTTATGTATTCAATTTTTTCACTTTCCCCTTCTCCCTCCCCCTCCCCCCTTTGCTTTAAGAGGGAAGAGAGATATGCAAAACAAGTGAGGTAAATTGAGTATTTCCAGTGTTAAATCATGCTGTGCCATAGTATTGGTTAACCTATTAGTCACTTTGTGTGTTTGAAGTAAGCTATTGCAACCATTGGTAATTAAGAACATACAAAACAGTAGTATAGTTGATAGTGTGGGATCCCTGAGTCATGGGCACTACCAAATACAAGTCAGTCAGACTGATATTATAACACTAAGTAAATATATGAACTTACTAATCTCTAAGTAGCATGTTAATTAGGCTATTGTATGCAAATGCCTCAACCAAAATTACATCACCCTGTTTTAAAACATTATTCAGTGCAGAAATATATGATTCTTCAGTTATATTCCCCTCAGATTAAGGTTAATCATTTTGCATTTATAGTTGAATAATACAAAAAAAAAACACAGTAATAAACATTGAGAAGTGTTTAAGACATGGCAGGATATTTGAACCCCTTTCTTCTAGATGCCATTAAACTCCTTATTTCTTCACAACTGCAGTGACATAAGGAAATGCACCTTTGAGCCATTTAAGCACGCACCCAGAAATGGGGAGCTTTCTGCATTCATAAGTGTAAGCTGTTGCTAACTAACAGTAACTTAAGTTATCTTGCATAGTAGAAGGTCTTGCAATACTGCAGGGAGGAAGGCAGAGTTACTAAAACCAGTTAGAACATTTTCTTTTCTTGGATTTTGTAGATGACAGGTAACGTCTTCTACAGCTTTCTTCTTGGTAGTTAGAGCAGTGTAGTGGCTTAAAATAGTCAATATGAGGTTGCTTTGATGAAAAAAAGGAATCCTGTGTTTGAAAATAGTTAACAATTCTATTTTCAGCTTTCCTGACCCATTTTACCATATTTTCCATTCCCAGAGATGCATTGGGGCACAAAACTAGTCAGTGATGACATCATTAGAGTTGAAAGGTGAAAGGATCATGAAAACTTCCTGGTTTTGAAGATGATTATGGGAAATGGAATGACAAAATGCTAAGCAGACCTTGAGGCCTGTAAAATAAAATGGAGGTTTTGTTTCTACATAGATTTAAGACAGAACTATGCAGGATACCTTGCTGAATCTCTCCTACCATTGTCTTTGGCTTCAAAGAAGGTCAACTGGGTTCTTTCAAGTTGGATTAACTTTGAAGAGTTGCAGAAAAGTGGATTTTGCCTCCTCAGGGGTTTCAATGAATATTTTTTTCATCTTTGTGATAGAAAATTAAGGTAGCAGGGTATTTCATTTGAAAATGAATCTTGTTTTCTATAAGATAAGCACAATATTTACTAAGCTTTTGGTGGTTTTGCCTAACTTCAAAAGGGAGATCTTGAGTTATAGAGAGTTTATGTGCTCTCCATGTAAAGTTCTTCTTAGCTTTCTATGCTGCTAATATTAGTTAAACATGTGCTGAGTTTAATAGTCTGATATATATTTGCCTTGGAGATTCATTTGTTTGTGCATGCCTTATAGCTCTGTGGGCTCTTTCTGTTACTATGTCATTCAAGAGGTCTTTATTGTTCAAGAGAGAGCTTAGTATTTCTTTGATTATTGGGTTGAGTTGTGCATTTTCAAAGGTCTCTGGAATTCCTCTTATAATGAAGTTATTGTGCCATCTTCTGGCTTCTAAATCTACCATTTTTTGTTGTAATTCTTTAATAGTGCTGTTACTGGTCTGAAGCTTTTGCTTGAGTTCATTTATTTTTAGTTCATTGTCCATAGCTTTGGCTTCATTCTGTTTGAGTCTAAGCCTAATTTGGTCCAGACTACAACCAAATGTGGTTAGTTTATGTGAAAAATCTTGCACTTCTGTTTGTAATGGTTGCACTGCATTTTTAAGGTCCTCCAATATTAAAGATTGTTCCTGTTTTGATCTGAGGGCCATCTTAGCAGCCTCTTGTTGTAGCTTGTTAGTTTTTTGCCTTTTGGAAATGATGGCTTTCTCAGGAGTAGAAATCATAGATAGTTTAGTTTTCATGGTTAAAGTTTCCAACTGATCTGGTTGATTCTCCATTTGATGTCCAAAGTTAGATGCTTGGTAGTAAAGAAGAAGTTTTTATTTAGTGAATCCTGTTCTGAGAGATGCTTTTTCCTTATTTTTCTTGTTTTAGGCCTATATGTCTGAAAGAATCCACACCATGCGGTTCAGGGCTCAACTTCTAGTAAGTAGTATTTTTATTCAAAAAGAAAGGATTCCGGCAAAAATATAGATGAAAAAGGTATGTATTTGTATTCCTGCTTTAATCCTTTGATGTTTAGAGTATTTCCTTTGACCGATGTGCCGGCTTGAGGTCAGAACATAGTTTAAAGTTTCAGGAGCTGCACAGTCAGTGTGCTTTCAGGCTGTTCACGATTTTGGAAATTTATTGATAAATTTAATCTTAAATCTTATATGATGGGCAGCACAACTACACTGATATCTGCCACCTGTCTAGTGCTGCTAAAGAGATATCATTTGCTGTTCACACACCATTTATTCATATAATCATAATTTTCATATTTTTCTAAATATCTCAACAACCAACTGACACAGACATAATTATTTAAGTGGTTTCCAAAATAATACACAATTGATTTTTACTGTGTTTATTGTGATTTATAAATTCAGTCAAAGGCATACAATTTAATGAATACTACCCCTGTAAGTATTTGTTTGTGCTGAATAATCCACCATTTAATTTTTAGTAATCCTTACGGCTGCAGAGATATGAGCATTTGTTTATAACATAAGACTATAACTTGATTTTGTCAAAAAACTCAATATGCAGTTAATGGAGGTTAAGTACAAACCTCTCAATCTCCATTGGAGTGAATCTTTTAAGCTTGGAAATCAGGACACAGAAATTAAGATCTATAAGGTATATAAAGAGCACGACAGGACAGACTAGTAAGAGATCTTAAGAATAGAGAAAAGTGGTAAAGAAAAGTGTGATTCAGGAGTTAGGAAGTTTGATTTCCCCCCCATAGAAATACAATGGAGACAGCAATGTGATGAGTGATATTGACAGTCTTTACACACATAGCCTGCAAGAGAACAAACATTTGGAGAGTACTGGAATCCAATTTTGAATTGACCACCAGATGCTACAGGCAAGCCACTGTATATGAAGAGGGGAAGGAAGACATATTGAACTCCTTGGATAGTTTATGGAATACGATGAGGTTAAGAATACAGCAAAAAGGACTAAACTGTTAACAAAGGAGAAGAGAACCATAGCTGTTGTAATAAGTGTTCATGAGTTTGTAAAACAAAGATTCTGGCCAGAGGAAGGGGAGCATTGCTTGTGATGGTTAATACATGCAAAGTGGGATGGTAAAGGAAATGTTTACTAACTCAGACGGCATAAAAGGATAGGATTATCATCAGGAATGATTACAATTTTGAAATACATGCTTTAAAAGAGAAGAAATATTTTATCTTACAATACCGTAATAAAAATAAGAAAAAACGCCACAAATATGAAGAAAAATACTCTTTTAATCAGCGCTTTCATCAGTAGATACACTTGACTTCATTAGATTACAGAAAACATTGACATCACTTCCTTTCAAAAGCCAGGCACCACCACATGACCACAATTAATTTCCTCTGCAGGATTCAAATTGTATTGCAACACTGTTTCTCAAGCTATATTGCCTCTACAGGATTCAGGTTGTATTGCAATACTATGTTTTAAAACTAAACATTGAAATATATGTGAAACTTGATTAAGAAATAATAATAAAAAAATTGCAAGACAAAAAAAACTACAATAATGTTTGTTCTTCACAGTAACCCATATGTATAAATAAGTAACAAACATCAATCCAGCATACTGTTGATACACTAAGACTGTATAAAACATGTATTATAAAAATACATTGATCACATTTTCCCCTACTTTCCTTATTTGCTGTGCAAGTTAAAACATTACAAAACTATCAAAGATAAAATTCAGCTTTCAGTTTTAAATAACGAGAGAGGGAAATAATATAATTCAGTCTGTGTTCTGTGGCCGAAACGTGTGGTACGAGTTGTAGCCCGGTAGTGCCGGGGTGCTCTCTGGAGCCTTGAACCAGGTTTCAGTTACTGCACAGATGTCAACGTTCTCCATACTGAGCAGTGCTTTGAGCATGTGCATTTTGAGATTTAAACTCCTGGCATTGAGTAGCATAACCCTCCTTTTTTGTTAATTGTGCTGTTTACAGAGGTGGGTTTGACTTTTAAGCCTTGCCTAAAAAAGGCACTATGGGGACAGCAAGAGCCTTGGCCAGTATTTGAATGCCTAGGGGTGACAGGTGCTAGCTGTCTCTTGCAAAGCAACGTGGCTTGCTGAGCATGTCGTCCCAGGCTGACAGACACTGGATCCCCTTTGAATGACACCAGAAGCTTAGCCAGTTATTGAAATTGATCATTTTTTTTCTTTATACTGAGGTATCATTCTTGGCCTGGGCTACATGATCAGAGAGCTCTTCCATGTCTCTTTTCATGTAGTCCAGGGAGGTACGTCTCAGGTCATTCACACCAACATGATCAATGACAGAATCATATTTGTACTTGTTCTGGAGTGACTTGAGTGCTTGTGCTATGTGAGGGATTCTGGCAGTACTTTAAGAAGGCTGTAAAACAAGTTATGGTAGACTTGGGTGCAGCAAAGCAAAATAACAGAATACATGAAGAGAAAGGAGGTAGGTACAAAGCAATAAGGGCAACTTTGCAACTTCTAAGCACTGGAAGGGTTGGGTGGAAGTAGTTTCAGAGAGTTTATAGAAAGATAAATGTGTGAAAGTATTTATGCTTTGAATCTTTTTATGTACAATGGGGAACACTATTGGAGTGGTTAATGTGAGAAGGAAATAATTCCTTATTAAAGTCAAAAAAGGAAGGAGGATTAGCTGAGATATCCAAGTGATATGCAATAGACTGGAATTTGATATTTTTTTGGAAACGTGTAAAAATGCAATCTTAAGATGGAAAGGGGAAAAACACATAGGAGACTGGATGCTTGGTATAAAAAAGGAGGGACAGAGAGGAAAAGAAATGCTGAAGAAGTGTTTCGGAGGTGGTAAGGGAAATAGATAAATACAGAATACTGTGGGACAACATGCTTAGACTTACACTGGTGTTTTAACCCCTGAACAATTTACAAGATAGAGGGTTATAGAAACTATTTTGTTGCAATCAAAACGAGGAAGAAAATGTGTGTCTGTTATGGAAATGTCATTAAGTAAGATCTCTCTGGGACATATGACAGATTAATAAGACAAGTAGAATACAATCTCCTAGAGACTGGTAATTATGTATTCAATATCTTAAGGTTAAGCAAGTTGGATATCAAAGAACTTAAGAGTGGAAATATCGCTAACCTAAGGTTGAGTTAAACTGTTTTTTGGCCAATGTGGGAAACCATCTCTAATGGTGATTGTTGTAAAAGAAAGATGTTACAAAGAAATTCTCCCAGTGGGCAAACTGGAAAGGTTATAGTTAACCAATTAACTGTGGTTTAAACATCTCCTGTCACATGAAATGTAATAAAAAGTAACTTAGAGAGTACAGTCTACATGATAATGCACCATTCATGCATCATTCCCTCCTTCTCCCTATATGCAGTCTGGAGTTACAACCTTCAAATACTGAATCAATGGCATTTGAAATGGTAGGCAGGCAGAGCCCAATAATCCCTGATGCAAATAATGACTGTATGTAACTTTGCCCTGATGAAACAAGACTGCTTCTTCCATACTGTTGTAAATAATGGGAATAGGTGGATAAGAAAATTTTGCTTAGGAAAGGAATAGAATGTAGGATGTTAAGATCTGCATTGTGGGGAAAAATAGCAGTGGGATACAGAATTAAAAGTATGTACTTGTTTTCAAGGTAAAACTGTACTGTCTTAGCTGTTTTTAAGGTACAGTTGTACTGTCTCAGTCTGTCTTTTTTTAAATATTATAACACAGTGGGTTATAATAATATAATAAGAAGTTATGTACCTACCATAACGTTCCATGTTAGTTGTCTTCTTCTCGCCTTCTTTCTTGCTGGTTGGGTTCGGAGCCGATCTTCGGCTCCGACTCGGCCATCTTCTAAAGCTTGAGAGCTATTTACTGGCTCAAGGCCTCCCCACATCCCACAATGCCTGGCGCTAGATCCCCAGATCTCGTTTGGTAGACCTAACTACAGACAAAACATAAGGACACCTGTCCTAACAGCATATGTTTAGCTACAGAGCTAAAAGGTTGAGGGAACAAACCAGATAAGACCCAGCCAGCTAAAAGAAACTCAGAGGGCAACTCTTCTCGGTCTATTAGGATAGGGGGACGGAGGATGGGACGCAAGAAAGAAGGCGAGAAGAAGACAACTAACATGGAACGTTATGGTAGGTACATAATTTCTTAATGTTAAGTTGTCTATCTCGCCTTCATTCTTGCTGGTTGGGACAGCGTCCCTAGCACCTCAGTCCTGGGTGGCTCATCGGAACAGACTCTTCAGCACAGTGAAACCAAAATCAGCTCTGCTCCTAGAGGCCACATCCAGCTTATAATGAGAAATGAATGTATGGGGAGTGGCCCATGTAGCTGCCGCACAAATGGCTTTCATTGGTAATCTTGCCTGAAAAGCTACAGAAATGGCTAAAGCCCTAGTAGAGTGGCCTTTTGGTTTAGCAGGGAGCTGTTTGTTCCTCAACTGATAAATCAAAGCAATAATAGAAGTCAACCACCTAGATAGAGTTACTTTAGACACTGGTAGACCTTGTTTACCTTCAGCATAGGACAGGAAGAGCTGATCTGATTTTCTAATTTGTTTAGTCCTATGCAAGTAGAAACGTAATTGTCTATGAACATCCAACTGATATAATTTATGTTCAGCTTTGTTGGAATAATTTGGGAAGAAGACAGGAAGATCAATGGACTGATTCAGATTACTCTCAGAAGGTACCTTAGGAAGGAAGGAGGGATTAGTCCTCAGCGAAACTCTGTCATTATGGAAAACTAAATAAGGAGGGTGAACACAAAGGGCCTGGAGTTCAGAAACTCTTCTAGCTGAGGTAATTGCCACAAGAAAGAGGGTTTTCCAAGAAAGAAACTTCAAGGAACATGAAGCTGCTGGTTCAAAGGGGGGCAATATTAGGGAAGCTAAGATCAAATTAAGATCCCACGGAGGCGGGGGATCTCTTACTGGGGGCCTGAGCAAAGTAGTCCCTTTAAGAAAAGCTTTGCAAAGCTTATGGGACATAATACTAGTTTCAGATAGACCTGTATGAAAATTTGAAATTGCGGCTAACTGAACTCTAATGGTGGCAGAAGAGGACCCAGCCTGAAAAAGTTCCACTAAGAAATCTAAAATGTGGTGAACAGGGGCTGAAAAGGGATCTATATTTTTAGACTCTGCCCAGCAAGAGAAACATTTCCACTTACTAGCATAAGTTTTTCTTGTGGTAGATTTATGAGAAGATAATATGATTTCACGCATCGATTGGGAAATGTTCGAAAGCCTGGCTAAGGTTGGAAGTGGAGCAACCAACCAGTGAGGTTGAGAGACTGAAGGGATTGGTGCAGCCCGTCCGACTGATGGATCAGGAGGTCTGGTACTGGGTCCAGGGTCCAGGGCTGCTCCAGGAGGTGAAGATGCAGGAACGGAAACCAAATTTGTTAAGGTCAATAGGGGCAATGGGGATCATCTTGCATCCCAGTGCAGTAGCTTTCTGTATTAGTTTGGGAATCAGGGAAAATGGAGGGAATGCATAAAGAAGTCCCTGAGGCCAATCGTGGAATAGAGCATGTCTGGGAGGGTATCCAGGAAGAGGGAGGAGAGAAAAGAAACTGTCGCACTTGCTGTTGAAGGGGGTGGTGAAAAGGTTGCAGCAAAGCTTACCCCATTTGTGGAAGATTTGGTTTGCCACTGTCTGATTGAGAGACCACTCGTGCGGCATGAGAATTTCTGTGCTCAGCCTGTCCACTATAACATTGGACTTCCCAAGAATGTGTGTTGCTATCAGAAACCACTGGGAAGAGATCGCCCATTGCTAGAGTCTGAGTGCTTCTCAACATAGGAGGTAGGACTTGGTTCCGCCCTGCTTGTTGATGTACCACGCTACCGACATATTGTCTGTCTGAATTGCAATGGTCCCAGTGGGAAGAGAGTTCTGAAGAGTTTGCAATGATAAAAGCACAGCTCTCATCTCAAAGACATTGATATGCAGATGGTACTTGTGGGGTTGCCAGGTGCCTTGGACTGTTCTGCCATGAAAGTGCCCCCCCCCCACCCTATCAGGGAGGCATCCGTGGTCACTGTGGCTACTGGAGGGGGAAGAACAAATTGTCTGCCTGGGGTACTGACAGGGAAACCATCCACCAAGCAAGCTGGTCTTTGCATGTCTGTGTAATCATAATCATGTGAGACATTGGAAGTTGTAGAAATGACCATTGGGTGAAAAGCAACCACTGAAGAATCCTCATATGAAAATGAGCCGGGGGACTAGTATGATCACTGCTGCCATGAGGCCCAATGTCTTTAGGACGAATCTGGCCTGAATTTTCTTGCATCCTAATAACACCTGTACATGTCGGCGAATATCTAATACTCTGTGTAATGGAAGTCTCGCTGACATGTCTTTTGTATTTAAACTTGCGCCTATAAAGGTTATAGACTGACAAGGCGACAATGCAGACTTTTTGAAATTTATTGTGATACCTAGCTTGGAGCAAGTTTGGATGGTGTAGTTCCTGGCTTGTAGCAGCTGATGTCTGGTGGTAGCAGTAAGGAGCCAGTCATCTAGATAGGGAAACACCTGGAATCCTTGTCGTCTCAGGTGAGAGGTAACTACTGCTATACAATTGGTGAACACCCTGGGGGCTGTGGTGAGACCAAAGAGCAGAGCTCAGAAGTGATAATGACTGGCTCCCAGCCGGAAGCAGAGGAATCTTCTGGAGCACCTGTCCATTTTGATATGGTAGTACGCATCTTGAAGATCTATGGAGCACATCCAATTGTCCTGACACAAAAAGGGTAGACTGGACTGAAGCGTGACCATCCGGAACTTCGTTCTTTGTACAGACCTGTTTAGTCTGCTGCAATCCAAAATGGGTCTCCAGTCCCCTGTCTTTTTTGGTACCAAAAAGAACCTTGAGTAAATTCCAGATCCTTGCTGGTCTGCTAGGACTCATTGGATGGCTTCTTTTTTGTAGCAGTTTTGAGATCTCTTGCACTGCTTGTTCCCTTAGACTGGGTGGAACATCTGGAAGGGATTTGTTTGACCTTAAGGGGTTATGAACGAAGGGAATTCTGTAACCTCCGGATATGATAGACTGTACCCATCTGTCTTGAGTTATGTCTTGCCACGCTTTTGGGTGCAGTGATAATCTTCCCCCGACTGCCTCCGAAGGTGGGCAGCCCCTCAGGGATGCTGGAAGGGCTTGTCAGAGAAGGAATCTCTGCTGCCCTGATTTTGCGGGCCTGCTCTGCCTCAAGGGCGGCGTCTATTGTTGTTCCCTCCTCTGCCCCTGGAGGGGAAACTCACCACGTGTGTCATGCACGGCTCCCTGGGGTTTCCGGAACCACATTATCCCACTTTTCTGACCTTTGGTGTATGGTCTAGAAGGAGTAGAAAAATGGACTCCCACAGCAGAGAGAATCTTGCCTTCCTGCTCACACCTGGTAAGGATATCCTTCACCTGTGGTCAAAAAATAGCAGAACCATCAAAAGGGGTATTGGTGAAAGATGGCTTAAAGGGGTCCGCAAAGTTACATAACCGCATCCAAGCATGCCTTCTCAAGGCCACACCTGTGCCTGCGGATCTACTCACCCCATCGGCCACATAAGAAATGAGCCGCATGGAGGAGTTCACTATCGAATTAAGAGGCGCCAGCTGGGAGGTAATTTTATCCTGGGCCCCCGCAGCTGATGGATCTTGAAGGGTATCTCCTAGCTCCTTAAGGAGATCCCTTTGAAGGTGGGTAAATTGGCACAAATAATTCAGTGACCACATGGAAAAGGTTGCTGAGGAAAACATCCGCTTCCTGTATCTGTCCATCTTCCTAGACTCCTTATTAGGGAGATGGACAGATGAAGAAGTCTCAGCCAACTCCTTTTTCGTGGCCGCTGCTACCACCATAGCATCAACAGGGACACCCTTTGTCAAATATTGCTTGTCTTGTGGTGCTGTGATGAATTTTGTGGGCCTTCGGGGAGTTGGTTCCACTGTCTCTGGGGCTGACCACGCCTTTTGAGCCACCACTGACATCAGTAGATCGAAAGGCGGAGACACCCAGTAGGTGGAGGGGTATACCGACTCATCCTCAGAAGGGTTAAGGGTAGTCCAGTTCCCCCTCTGCCTAAGCATCTCAAGGATGTCTGAGAAGGAGACATCTTCAGAGGGGGACCTCGGGGACCCTTCCGAATCCTCTAAGTCGGTATCCGAAGTGACAGACTCAGGGGAGTCAACATTTTTCCTCTTACATTTCCTCTTTCGAGGGGGCTCCTCTGAATGATCAGGGGAGGCCTCGGAAGAGGAAGACATGCCCACTGGGGTGACCTGAAGCACTTGTTCTCCTTGCTTGGGGTCTGGAGGAGGGGCAGAGGCAGACGCAGGCACCATGGGGGGAGGAGCCGAAGAGGCTGATCGTGGGACTGACTGAGGGGCCAGCACACTCCTCATGACCTCGAAGGCACCCCTTCCCGGCAGAGTAGAAGGCTCAGGCTCTGAAGAATCTGGACCCCCCCCCGGCACCGAGAGGGACGGCTCCTAGGCAGATGTAGTAGCCAAGCTCACCTGCGCCGAAGCTCTGAGAGGGAGAATGGGGTCGGACAAAGGTCTGATGCCACTCGCTCCCTCGGAACCGACGAGGGAGTCTCGGCACCCAGATCCCTCGAAGGATGGCGCCATGGAAGTGATCGAAGCCGAAGGAACCGAAAGGGTAGGTATCAGCGCTGACGGTTCCACGATCCGAACCCCTAGCAGCTCTGGCTCCGAACTCAAGGGGTGAGTCGAAGGAGGAACTACTGTAGAAACGGGCAGAGCCAAACCCTGATGAAGGGGCTGGATAGCATTTTAGCCAGGGCCTGCGATTTCAGAAGTCTGCTCACCACTCTCTCCAAGTCATGGTCAGACAGTCTCGAAGACCAAGAAGAGTGAGATCGGTGACTTTGTTCCGACTGTAACAGAGGCGACCCCGGAGCTGTGCAAATCGACTCTAGAGATGGGGACTTAGAATGCTTTCGGCTCCCTGAAGGTTCCGACACCAGGATCGGAGCCGACTGAGAAGCAGGTACTTCAGTTCTGGCCGGAACCGAAGTCGAAGCAGATGCCACACCCGATGACGGCTCTGACCTGGGAACCGATGGCTTCGATGGCTTGGAGGGTTTCCCTGGCTGAGTCTTAGCAGGTGACCCTTCAGGTTTTAGTAATCCTCTAAGGATTAACTTATTCCTACGCTCCTGCAGGACTCTTGTACTAAAGGCATGGCACACCGAACAAGAGTCCTGCAGGTGTAGGGCGCCCAAGCAGTAGACACAAGAAGTGTGACCATCTGTCAGAGACATCTTCTGACAGCATGAGTCACACTTCTTGAATCCCGATACCTTTGTATCTTTGGACATCCTGCAAAAAGGAAATATCCCAGGAAAAAAAGGTCAACAGTACAACAGTAGGTAAGAAGTATAAAGAAACCTGTACACACAAAAAAAAACAGTTACCACACCTTAACAATGCACACACACACTATAACTATAATATATATATATATATATATATATATATATATATATATATATATATATATATATATATATATATATATCTACTAGAAAATAGTAAAGTACTACAACTATTTCTACCTGAAAACACTACAAACGGTATTTAGAAAACAAGGGTTAGCCTCTAATTAAAAACAAATACCTTGAAGAGAGAAAAAGAGAAGGGGGGGGACTCTCTAACAGTAAAAATGAGTTTTCTAAGGGGATGGGATAGATCTAAAAGTACACAAAGACAATAAGTACTAACAATACTATAATAAAAATTAAACATTAACTATTTATATGAAAATTTTTATATAAAACCTATCAAAAGACGAAAAATATAACCTGAGCCAGCAAAAGCAACCTCGTAGCAGAAGCGGCAAATGAGATCTGGGGGTCTAGCGCGAGGTATTGTGGGATATGGGGAGGCCTCGAGCCAGTAAATAGCTCTCGAGCTTTAGAAGATGGCCGAGTCGGAGCCAAGGATCTGCTCTGAACCCAACCAGCAAGAATGAAGGCGAGATAGACAACTTAACATTAAATATTATAACACAGTGGTTAGCTTACTGGGTCATGGATAGGACCCAAGAGGGTTAGGATCGGTGAGGCCACCTCCACAAAGTGGACAGTGACCAGTGGAGTCCCTCAGGGTTCTCTGCTGGGCCCGATCCTCTTTAGTATCTAGGTCTCTCAGGTCAAAACCTAAGTCAAAGGCCACTGGCTGACAAAATTCACAGATGATTGCAAACTGGGAGCAGTTATTTAATCCTTCCAAGATGACAACACTGTTTAGGAAGGTATAATACAGACAAATGCTTGGTGCAAAAGCGATGGCTTAAAACTCAGTGCTAAGAAATACATTATAGTAACTTTTAGGAAGTCATCCACCCTTGGTAACTATGTAATCAATAAAACACCTCTAAAAGTTGATTCATATGTCAGGGATCTCATAACTCATGTAGATAGTTGCCTAGCCTTGGACCAACACATGTCCAAGGTAGTAAGAACATTCTTCTGTGTTTCACAACGTATAAGTAAGGGCACAACATCTCTGTCCAGAGATGTCATCATACCACTGCACTCAGCTCTCATCAGACCCATCACAGAACATAATGCCCCCTTTGAAATGTATCCGACTAGACACATGCAACAACTGGAACATCCACAAAGGTCCTTGCAAAAAAAATACAGGGAGTAAACAGAATATTCTACACTGATCACCTCAAAGTCCTGTCTCTTTTCTCTGCATCATACTTGCTACTTAGTAGTACATACATACATACATACATACATACATACATACATACAAATATTTCATGCACAGGCATTGATGCCCTTCTACCTTGTCAATATACCAAAACACTTGTTTCCATAATAAGTATCCAGGCAGTTCTTAAAAATATCTAAACTAGTACTTGCTTTAATGTAATTTGGTAGTCTGTTCCATGCATCAGCTACTCTGTCAGAGAACCAATTAGTACACTTCTCATGCCTATAGAATCTCCTACATAGGTTGTCTGATGATTCTCTAGTACTTTTTGTTCACCCCAAACATTCCCAGAGGTAGTTGTCCCTAAATGCCCTATATACCTGAATAAGATCTCCTCTTAGATATCTATCTGTAAGAGACACCGTACAAGTTCAGATATTTTAGTCTTTCATAATAAATTAAATTTCCACATATATGGATACCCTTGATATATGTTAGTGGTGACCTGTGCCAGGTGTACAAGGCATCCCTGGACTCTGTTTTGATGAACCTTTTGCAAATCTGCAAAACAAGCATCAGAACTAGCAGATCAAAAGACTTAAACTTTGCTGGCAGCATAAATAGGACATCTTCGAGAGACAGGTATGTTTCTCAGATAATTCCCATTCTCTGGAACATGCTTACCATCCATGTTTAGCAGAGTTACTCCCTAACCCTTTTTAAAAGCAACTTGGACCAACGGATGGATAATCAGAAATTCACCCCTGATCTGTTGCCTGTCTCCAATGGACAGAGGCAGTCAGTGAATCATCCCTATAAAAATCAGATTTGTGTGTCACATCAAATTGCATGGCAAGACTTATTAGGGACCTAGTGGTCATTAGGCTAGTATACACCTATGAACCGAGAAATAACAATCAAGAACTGACTTAGCCTAGTATACACCTATGAACCTAGAAATAACAATCAAGAACTGACTTAGATAACTGACTAAAGTTTTATGCTTTTTAGGAAAAGGCAGGAACCTTGTGATCACTGCATTTGGAGAAAATGTATCCTTGACAGGTAGTTAAGAAAGCACCAAGCATTTTCTAGAATCCATTGATTTTTTTTTTTTTCGTTTTTTATCATCAGATCAGTCACTTATGCTTTGCCCTCTTCTCCTTCTACCAACCTGATACAAAACAATAATTTTCATGGACTTTTTCGTTTTGATACTCCAGCTTTGGTTCAAGCTGTTTGAACATAGCTTCCCTAAACCTAGATGTGCATGTTTCGGTCTTAAGTTTCTAAATCTGGATTTATGACTCGTCCTGCAACTCCATTATTTAGGTTTGCTGAATGCTGATGCAATTTGGAAGCTCTTTACTGTATGCATCCATGATCATTTGGATAACATTAATTTCAATGTCCATACAACGTATTGTGTTTGAGTTAGTTGTCTTTAAACCATTTGATAAGACTTATGAAAGATTTTTATCCAGATCTCATACAGGGACTGTGAGATGTTTAATTATTTTTTTGTTCTGTACTGAAAATATTTGTAGTGTTTTGGATATATTCAAGGTGACATATTTGTTGAATACATTGCTGCCTCACAGCATAAAATTCTCCAGTATGATTCTTAGCTGGAGTGTATTCTGCATGGAGTCTGCACATCTTCCTTGTGTCCACTTGAATTTTCTCCTAGTGGTTTTGTCCTTTCTTATCTCCTAAAGATTTGTAGTATATTAACTGGTGCTCTTCCAAACTGCCCATAAGTGAATGTACAGTATGTGAGTAATTAAGACTATCTTTTCCATTGGTGGCCATAATAGGATCCTAAGTCTCTGCAGTTCAGTAAAGAATATACTCATTGTTTCTGTCCTACTTAATGAACAGGAATCAAAGTGTAAAATAGCATCTTGGCACATCGTCTGTAATCCCCACATCAGTTGGAGACCCATAGAGTTCTATTCTTGGCCCCTTATGTTTCAACATTTTCATTAAGCTCTGCCTTTGCACTCCAATATATTCCCTATGATACAATGGATCTAGGACTGTTGAACAAAAATTCAACAGTCCGAATCCACTATCACTCAACACAGTTTAACGAAAGTACTTTCACCGAAAAAGTGCTTTCGTTAAAGTATGTTCAAAAAAAAAAAAAAAAGATAAACATTACATTTAGGTTTTTGCAGGGGGGCAAGCCCCTCTGCACCCCCACCCCCTCTACTTTTATATTCTCACAACGAGGTTACACTACAGTGGGAAAAAGGGAATTGTCCCTTATCCCCACTGTAGTGCGATCTCCGCAACAGGCATACTTACGCGAAAGTGCTTCTTCTGTGAAAAGCACTTTTGGGTAAGTATGCCCGGCCATTTCATATTTGGTGAAACAGCTGCTCGAGCATTAGTCCTGGACCTGATACAATATAGAGGTGATTCTACTATCATTTGGAATGCCAAATTAATCCCTGAGCCTGAATTCATCACTCTGGCAAGCCCTTACATCTATATAAACTTAGCTCAAATATACAAACCTTGTCCCCAATGCCAAGAAAACAAAATTTAGGCTCTTCTTTCCAAAAATCACTTTATAATGTAAAATCTAACTTCTCAATCATTTCATCAAATGCCACTGTAATAGATGTAGTCTCCCAAACCAAAATACAAACAATGATGATTGATAGCAAACTGAAATTTGATATTTATACCATGAAAGTTGTCAAAAAATGAATCAAAAACTGGGCATATTAAACAAGGCCAAGAATACTTTTCTGACTAAACCAGGAAATGTACTACCTCAGACTACTTGCTCCTAAATCTCTCTCATATGCAACATATGGGCTTAGTTACCTGCTCTCATCTCAGTACTCAAAACTACAGCAAACATACAATGAAACTGCGACTTGTTACATGAAATTGTGCTACTTGTTGCCACCTCTCCTGCATACATTCGTCACTGTGAGTGACTTAAACAACTACACCATCTAGAGTTCTCAACCTTCTTCAATTTAAATTTGAAAGAAGTATACCAAATTCTATGTTTTTATATGATGCATTCCCTGCACTTAAGCCTCATATGTCCAGGTTCCCTCCAGCTTGGTCTCTTAGATCCTTGAAAAATTCCTGACCACAATTTCCTCTGTCAACAACTGACACAGTAAAGCCTTCTACTCATAAAACATGTTCAAACTGCGGAACCCTCCTCCTCTAGTTATTCTGTAAAATTGCTAACTGAAGACTTTTTTAAATCTCAGTTAAAACTATGGGTGATAATCATAGTCCTGTGTTTAGCACTTGCATATAGGGTATCTGGGAAAAGCGCCTGAAAGCGCAAGTTATTTGCACTGAATAAGGAAATGCAAAGGCATCTTGAAAAAAACTAAGTGAAGTTAATTGCTAAGCATATGTGAAGGACTTTGTGAAAGTCTTAGGCTTCATAAGATTTTGTGTAGACTTGGGTACTGCAGACAAATGTGGCAAGGCACAGGCATGCTTAGAAGAATTAAGACAAATGGGGGACAGCACAGTACTTACACTGATATTTTTAAAACATAAAGGCATTCAAAAGATTGTTATAGATGGGTATCCTTATTTGGATACTGATTTGTTTCTTAAAAATGGAAAGGGAGAGACAGGAAAGAATAAAAAGGGAAGACATAACAAGGAGGGAAAAGCAGATGGAAATCATCAGCAGGGTTGAACTGGTGGATGTGAGAAAGGAGGGATTTATGCTTTTAGTGGGGGATAGACACGGATATTTTTCAAATGACCTGATATGGGAGGGTAGTGTGAGTTGGAAGTAGGTAAAAGGGTGTAGGAAAGAGGATAAAAGAAGTAGGGGCTGAAAAGGAATCCATCTCAACCACCATCCCCAATCCACAAGGTCTCAAGTATTCTCACTGACAGATGTTGTTGCACTGGAAGACTTCAGTGCTGAAGGTGAAGGGCCGGTGGTGGAGCAGTGGTCATTGCCAATTGGGGCAATGAGTCTTCTACCCACTGAAGAGAATCTTAGATTACCTGAAGGTGTCTGTCCATGACCTGCTCCACCATATCCTGAACAAGTCCTGAAGTCTATGTTCAGTGAGGATAACCATGCTGCCCATACCAGAGTACCTACAACATTGTTGCCACTGCCATGACCCTGTGAGATCACCCCTAGATGGACAGAAGGTGAACATTCCCTAACCTGGAAGGCTCACTGCTGGGCTAATCCTAAGGATTCTGTAACTGTAACATATGAATAGAAATGGAAGAGAAAGAAAATAAAGAAGGGCAAAGGAATGCATAATTAAAATAATAAAAAAAGAGAAAGAAAAAGAGGGCAAAGAAGAAAAACAAACAAAAAATCACACAAAATATGACACATTATTCAAATCTTTATTAACAGTAAATTGTATTTGATTAATTATTTACCTACAACATGTATGGGAAATACATCTTTGTACATGGGAATACTGAGTATAGCTATCAAGTCTTGGTGGCATTTACATTTTTAGTCTCCTAGAGGCATGAGATATACATTTTAACATAAGAAATTATAATACATGTGAAATTTCTGCCTGATCTGGATTTCATTGTAATACTGTACAGAAAGCACATTAGTCCTTCTAATATCTAGGTGTATAAATACTCTTGCCATTATATAGTACTGAATTCTGTTTAATACTAAATATTTTTCTTGGAAAATGTTAAGGTTTTTATTTGTTCTTACCAGCGCCCTCAGTCAGTCTGGATAATCTCCTACATTGCTGACTGTGTTATAGTGAATTTGCCTCTTCAGCTACAGAGAAAAGCCATAACAGCATCACTCTTTACCTGTCTCTCACTTTTTTCCTTAACATTTCAGATATGACTACTAGCAGGGCTGGGCTTAATAACTGTAGGGTCCAATTTGGAGAATTTTAGTTGGGGATCTCAGCTCTGCTCTGCATTTACCACCTTAACCATCTTTTTCCGCTGCTTTCCTGAACTCATACTCAAAACTATTTCACATCACTCACCAGGAATCTATGCTATTACTTTGTACTGAAAATAAAGCAATATGTTTATTAGCTTATATTTTATCATAAGATATGTTAAAACGAATGTAAACTACTGGATTGCAGGATAACCCCAGATCCAACATTTCCTGAAATTCCTTTCTTTCTCTCTCTCTCTCTCTCTCTCTCCCTCTCTCTCTCTCTCTCTCTCAAGGTCTGCTTCACTCACTCAGGCACACTATAGGGGCCTGTTTGATAGGTTGCTGAGGCCTTGTGTCTAAATTATATCTCATCGGGTGGATGCATCCTGTCTTGCCAGTAAACATGTTCCCAGACCCCTTTAGTATTACCCATACTTTTTGACCCTAGGTAGATCTCTAGACACCCCCACCATGTTCTTTTTTTATTGTATCTCTCTTTCTCTCTCTCCCTCCCTTCCTGTTTCCTTCTCCTCATTTGACTTCAGCTTTACTATTTTTCACATCCCATGCCCAACAATAATACATGCTATAAATATAAATGTTTTGTTTATTTATATCATTTTATTCACAGAATCGTTATACTATATGATGTTATGGCACAGTACAAGTACTCTTCTGACTAAATTCTTGTATCACATCTACTTATAATTGTGGTCTTTTATGCTGCATATTATCCTGACTTAAAAATCTCTGAATGCTTGCTCTTACATCACTACTGTTGCACTGCTACTGATTAAAGTGCATTGTTTTTTTTGGTTGTATTTCAGCTGTGTTGACTGAGCCTGATAATTTTAAATAAATAAATAAAAAATATATTCCTAAATTCAGTACTCTATACACTCCATCATCTTTGGGAAAGGTTGTGGACAACACCACGCAGACCATATAATTAAGATGTAGGTCTGTTTTGAAACATAAAATCTGGTAACATATTGTTACTTGTCATAGTTCTCAGCTCTTTCCTACCATGTCCAGTGTTCACAGATGCCAGAAAACTACTGGACAGATGAGACAGTGGGTGTGGACTTAATGACTGGGGAAGAATGGGGATCCAAAAAGAACATCAGACATTTGTAAACTCGGTTATGGATTTTCATCTCATTTTGTCCCATTCTTATAGGTCCGTAGGACATTATTAGGCTAACTGCTTCAGACGCTGTAAAACCCAGTCAGTATAACAAATTTTACCCAATATATGACCCCTAAAGACAAGAGGATGACATGGATTTGTTCCAATACACTGAGTATCTTACAGATTGCTCCTGTCCGTAAAGGACATAGGCACTACTCAAGGTGTGAATTTGCGATTCCCCATACATTGATCCAAATTGTGTTTGAACAGGGGCAGGGAAGGGCTCTGCTTAATGTGAATAGGAAGCCTATTCCAAAGAAGGGGCAGTCTCTGAGACACATATCTGTCTCTCAAGCATGTTTTGTTTGATTTACTGTTCCAAAGAAGGGACAATCTCTGAAGCAGATATCTGTCACTCCAGTATGTTTTGTTTAAGTTGCTGGATAAGTTTAGATCCCTAGATTGGGTGACTCTCATACTGTTTGACTTGCAGATGTGTAGGAGGAATGGGTTTGTGTGTACCTTGTAGGTCAGGCATAGGTCACCAACAAATCAGTCTCCTTAAAGGTAAGACTCATACCTGAAACCCCCTTCAGCAAACACAGTACTAAACTTCACCAAAGCAAAGGATAACCTCCTATGGGATGGTATGAATAGTGTGACTGCACCTCTACCTTCAAATGGGACAAGCAAGTATGCCAACCTCTACACCAATGCTGTATGCCACCACCAGTACATCTGTATAGACTCAGCTGTATCTGGCAGGAGGATAAGAAAGCCCTTATGGTACAGCAAACTGGGAGCAGTCACAAAATCTTCCAGCTATCTTAATCTCCTACAAGAACATCTTCATGAACATATGCTTATTTACATACTCATGGCCATAACCCCATACAAATCTGTATGTATGTTCTTCTGTGGGTGTGTGTGCATTTCTGATGGGTATCATCATCCACATTTCCAGGGTGTAGCTAGCATCTCCGAGTAAATGGCCATGTGGGATGTCCCCCTAGCAAACATCTGGTACAGCTGTGATGTGTGCCAGATATGGGAGTCATGTAAACTGACAGGGTTGCCAGCACACACATTCAGGATAATCCCCTGGGCATTGCACATGAACAGGTAAGTTTATGGAGTGGTACCTTTTGCAGTTAACATAGATTCTACCCTGCTCACCAGGTGGTGCCTTGATGTGTACATGGGTGCAATCTATGGCATCCAGTACCTCAGGGTAGTGTGCTACATGGTAGAACTGGTGAATATTGCTGGTCGTCACCTCAGGAGAGAGGAAAAGATATGTGCTCACTGGAATGTGGTAGCATAGCATCCAGTAACTGGTGGAGTATCTTGGATGCAGATGCCTGTGATACCTCCATCATGTCCCCAGTTGGTCTTTGAAAAGTACCAGATGTTTTCTAGGGGGGACATCCCACAGGGCCATTTATTGAGAGATGCTGGCTATGCCTTGGAACCTTGGATGATGACACCCATCAGAAATGCGCACACACCCATGGGAACATGCTAAAATGAGGCATGTGCACAAGCTAGGAACATCATAGAGCATATGTTTGGGCTTCTGAAGTCATGTTTCCTGTGCCTAGATATATCTGGTGGAGCCCTGCAGTATACTCCAGCCACATGTGAACAGATATTCACAGTATGCACTATGCTGCACAATATGATCCTGCAGAAACAGCTGCAGCAAGATCAGCAAAAGAAAAGGATACACAGCTCCCAGCAGTGCTTAGGTCACCACAGCCATAGTCTCAGGAGGACTCAGAAGAGTAACCCACTGATAATGTCCCTGTAGGCAGATATAGATGTGCTCAGTATGCCCTGGCTTTGACTAAGAGACAATGCACAGCACATTCACTGACAACCTAGGGACCTAGGGACTAACACCTTACTCCTACTCCCAGGAGTATAATATGCTGATGAATACATCACAAATTAAGCATATGAGATTTGGAAAACATAAATAGAAAGGTGAATATTACATACAACACAGTTATTGATACTGTAGAGTCATTTACAGACCTGAGTATAAAGGTATATTCAGCTTTGAGATTTTCTAATCATATCATAATTGTGGTCTGGAACAGCTAACTGTGGCCTGGAATCAGTTTATGGAACATTAAAGTCTCTGATATAAGCAATGTGCCACCCATTTGCGCGCTGGTTAGTAACCCGCAAACAAGCCAAAAATGCAACTGCGCATGCCCATGTTCTTAGTTAAGTAGAGTGCAAATCTGTTGCTCCTTGCACAATTTTGTTTACAGATTTATATCTATAGTTTTATATATATATCTCTATATATCTATATATATATATATATATATATATATGTGTGTATGTGTGTGTGTGTGTCTGTGTGTGTGCATATGTTATATTTATATTAATGTATATATATATATATATATATATATATATATATATATATATATATATATATATGTGTGTGTGTGTGTGTGTGTGTGTGTGTGTGTGTGTGTGTGTGTGTGTGTGTGTGTGTGTGTGTGTGTGTGTGTGCCTGTATTGCCCTACATACCCATATCATGGAGAGTAAAGCTGCACTACAACACTTATAATGTTGGACAAAGGACCAAAATGAAGGTCTCAACATTAGATAATACATTTACAAATATATAGAAGTGCATAGAATAACGAATATGTTGCAATTGGAGGACTATTGGGATATATGAAGTTCAGAGTTCTAACAGTCTTCTCTCACTGCATGTGTAAATGATACAACATTTGACAGCAAACCACAATTTTGTGTATTACACACATAAGTATGAGTCAAACTTGTGTACTTGCTACAAACATCTGTACAGTGGTGAGTCATACCATGTCTTCATTTTACAGCATGTGGAAACCTTGAAAATGTATGGCATTGTATATGAATACGGACATATATTGTCAAGTCATATGTTTGTATCTATCTCAGCAACAACATCCACATTCACTATAGCCCCCTGTGTCTGCTGGAGTTCACTACACATAGATCAACAACTGAACAAGTTGTGTAATGTATTATGTTGTGTGCACACTCATCGACAGGGCTAATTTAGCTTTGCCACAGACTTGCCCATCAAAATGCAAACAAACACATATGCCCAATATTTTTGCTGTTGCCACATAGGTAGGCTACAAAACAGTTTTATAACTGTTAGGCTACTAACTGCAGATGACAGTAGGAAGCAATGTCCCTCTGCAGACCTCCCGAGCTGTTCAACACAGGGCTTGTTTGTGTTCTCTAGGATTACTTCACCTGCAGTCATGCACAAAGCAGACTTGAGCCATGGCACATGTGTACTGCTATCTGTAGTGTGTAACACTTGATAGATAGGGATTTTAATATCACTCCAACCCACTTGATGTGTGTGTGTGTGTGTGTGTGTGTGTGTGTGTGTGTGTGTGTGTGTGTGTGTGTGTGTGTGTGTGTGTGTGTGTGTGTGTGTGTGTGTGTGTGTGTGTGCATTTATCTCCCCAAAGAGGAAGTGTGCAGACCACACTGACTTCAAAACTGGCACTGCTTTGCACTTTTTGCTTAATGCAAACCTCCAAACTCTCATCCTCCAGAAGTCCTGCTGATGTCATCTACCATAAAACTACCTAAAGCCATGTGAATGTTAGACTTAAGCTGTGAGGTGTGTGGTAAGTACTGTGATCTATAGTGTCTAAGACTAGATTGGTAGGAGTTCTAATCTCACTCCTGCCCACATGCTGTGCTCTGGTGTGTATGTGCAACTTCCTAAAAACAAGTATGAATCCCACACTGCCTTTTACAAATAGCTTTTTGCACTGTTTTTGCCCTAGCAGGTGATGCTGGCCTCCAAACTCTCATCCTCCACAAGGCCTGCTGATGTCATCTACCATAATAATACCTAAAGCCATGGTAAAGTTGAACTTAAGCCATGATGCATGCAGTATGTCCTGTGATTTGTAGTATGTAAAACCTAGGTAGATAAGGGTTCTAATCTAACTACCACTGACTTGGTTCGTGCATGCTATGCAGTGTTCTTTAGATATAAAAAAGTTGTGGTACTATTTTCACTATAGCCAAGTTTGTGTGTGTGAATGTTAATCCGAGCATTTTATATCAGCCTATGGGATCATAGGCTCATTGAAAATTACTAGGCTCATGGCCCTAGTGCCCTTAAAATCCCAGCCAGGTTGTTACACTTATTTACATGATCAGCACCTATTTCCCCTCTCTGAGAAGGGCAAAGGTGGAACTACAGTGGTGAAATTACAGTCACCTATCCAATCATACAGATTACATCTAAAAAGGGCTAATGAAGTGCTCTGTTTGACATGATGTAGTCTGTTCCAAAGGTGTTTTAAACTCTGGTAGACAATTCTCTTCCTTCAGCAGGTTGTATTAATGTCACATACTAGGTTAAGGTCTCTACAGCGAGTAACCCATGCACCATTTGACTAAAAGATATGCAGAATTTTCAATACAGCAGGGTCAGAGATTGCCTCATATGTAAGGGAGAGATTACCTATGATTAGTTTGTATGACACACGCTAAAGTGACAGTGATATCAGATGATCCCCATGAGCAGATGCTAATGACCTGAATTTCCCTTGAGAGGAACCTATGTGGTCTCTCCAATTACTGCAGGTGCTTGGAATGGTATAAACTAAAAGGACCATTGCACTCAACTATTGGTTTGCTGAGGGAAGAGCACACGGAGGTTATAAAGTCTTCTTTTTCCTGGAGACAGTGCCCTTACTTATTACATGAACATGATGGAATGTCCCCTTTGCCATTGTGGAGACATGGTGATCTAAAGTAAGTTAGCTGTCAACCTCTGTGCTCACATTTCCCACCCATAAATATGTACGTTAGATATTGCTGTTTATGTGGAACTTAGCAGGAACATCACCATTACTGGAAGCAATGAAAATACATATATTTACATTGCTGTTAAGGCCATTACTTTGGCAATACTCATTTGTTCAAGTAATACCCTCATGTAGTATTTTGACATATTTGGGAGACTCTATGACCACTCCCATTTTGAAGGCATTAGCAAATCTTATCAGCCACAGACATTTACTGAGTGCTTGATCTTTGGAGAAATGGATTCCAAACAGTAGAGGACCCATGACTAAACCATGCGGAACACCACTGGTTGCATCTCTGCTAATGAAGATGGATTTGCCTATTTTGACTATATGACTTCTATTACTAAGGCAGTGAATGACCCCTGTAATTATATAAGGATTAATGCCTAGTTGGGTGAGTTTGTCAATGATGGCTGAGTGGGAGATAGTGTCAAATGCTTTGGCTAAGTCCAGGTAAGTTGTATGCACAGATTTACCCTCTTCCTGGTCCTTGGTGACTGTCTCAAAGACGTCCACCAGGTTTAACAGACATGATCTCCCTTTTACAAATACAAGCTGTGTGCAGTCAACTATGTGGAGATTACCTATATATTGGTTGATAAGGTTTGTCATGACTTGCCCTATGGCCTTGCATATATGGCTAGTCAAGATAATAGGTATATAGTTTCTGGGGTCAGTGGACACACTACTTCTGTGCAAGGGAATAATGGTGGCTGTTTTCCAGTCAGCTGGGACAAAGCTAGTATTCCAAAGAGTTCTCAATGGTGTTAGTAATCCATGTTGGAGCCCATGTAGGACTCAGCCTGGGATATTATCTGGTCTTATAGATGCTGTGCTTTCATCCTTAGAGAGGCCATTTTTGACCTGCTCTTTAGCGATACAAGGTAGGGGATAGGTGGTAGGGATGTCATGAGGTACGTGTAGTGGAGAAAGGGGACAGATGGTTTAACAGAACCTTTCAGCCTGTATATGTGGTGTCATTAACTATGAATTTGGAAGTGTGGCACAAATGTGGGCCTTTCCTTTTGGGTTACAGATGTAACTATAGAATGCCTTGTGATTGTCCTTTGAGGAGGAGGCTAATTTGGACCCATAGTTTGTTTTGGAGGATTTCACAACAACTCTTATTTGCTAGTTTAAGCTGAGGAGGGAGTGTTACCAGTTTAGGGAGCTCTCTCTCCCTCCTACCCTCCTTCCTCCTATCCTTGCAGAGAAATGTCTCCCTATTATTGTAAAGCCTCTTACTGGCAGTTGTCCACCAGGTAGGTTTGCTTTGCCATGAGTGGCTTGTTGTGCTCATGTCAGGTAAAGCCGAATCAATGCAGTCATATAGGTGTTTGTATAAAGCATTGGTGTAGAGCTTGGCATAGTTGCCAGTTACATTTGAAAAAGTAGGTGCAGTGAAACTATTTAAACCATCCCATAGGAGTTTATAATCTGGAGTGGTGAATTTCTTTAGTGTATTTGTTACAAGGGGGATCAGGTTTAATACCTACTTTAAATGAGATCAATCTGTGGTCAGATCTCACCAGGGAGGACCTCACACTGGAGGTGCTACAGTGGCCACCCATATTGGTAAGCACCTGATCCAGTATGTTACTTCCTCATGTGGGGGTGTCAACCAGTTGGTCCAGGGCATTGGAGTTAATGAAATCAAGTAACCTTAGGGCAAGTGAGTCTGAGCACGAGTAATCTACCCAGACAGTGGGTAATAAAAGTCACCCCAAACCACGGTGTCCGGATGTATCTTGATAGACTCGTGTAGACTCAAATAAGCAGAGTGGGTGTCCTGATTCGTGGAGGGACTCCTGTAGCTGGCAATGACTTGAATAGGTGCTGCACAGCCAATAGCACCTGGAGTTTTTCTATGAAATCATACTCTCTAATCAAAATGGGTATGTATGTATCCTTAATGAATATTTATACACTGCCACCATTAGTTTGCATGCCTTCAGTGTGAGGTCTGCACGTGTGGAAGGAGGTGTAGCCTGGTATGGCTGTGCTGCTCTCTACAGCCTTGAACCAAGTGTCTGTGACTGCACAAAGATCTGCGTGTTCCAAGGCAAGGACAGCTTCCAGGGAGTGTAGTTTCCCATTGACACTCTTAGTATTTAGCAGCATAACCTTGAGGTTGTTTGTACATGGGTTTTTACATTGGAAATTTTGTCCTTGAGACACCACCTAAAAAGGACACTGTGAGGGTGGCAACAGCCTTGGCCAGTAGCTGAAATCCCAAGGGTGAAAACCATCTGTGCAATGCATCAAGGTCTGTTGAGCATGTTGTCCCAGGCTGATAAATAGTGGATCTCCATAGACTGACACCAAACGCTAAGCCTATTATTGAAGTCAAGTCATCTTCTGTTTGTATTGAGGCATCATCCTAGTTGAAGATAAAAAGCAGCTGATGGCCAAGGGCATACCTGCCTTAGACACATAGTGTGAGAGCTCAGTCATGTCTGTCATCACACAGTCCAGAGAGGTACGTATTAAGTCTTCCACACCAACAGGAACTACGATGTAGTCATAACAGTACCTGTTGTTGACAGATTTGAGAGTATGTGTGATATGCCATATCCTGGCACTGCACAGACAGCTGACTGCAACCTTTCCCTTATCTAGCCTGGTGAGAGGGACATCAATGTGACTCACAATGTAATCACCTATGACTAATATGTTTGAATTTGGGTTTTGCAGTGAGGGTTTGACCAGTGAGACAGTGGTGCATTAGCTATTATGTGTACTGTGTTCTGCAGAGATAGTAACATGTGTAGCATGCTTGTGTTTCTGTTTCTGAGGTGTTTGGTGCTTAGGTGTGTTTCTGGTACAGACCTCTGCATATGTAGGTATGTGTGATGTGGGTTTGGGTGGAGTAGGAGGTGAGTTGGGCATGTTGGCACCCCGCTCATTGTCATATGTACTAAAGGTGTTTGAGAGAGCATGGATTCAATGTTTTTAATCTAGATACATCTCTCACACGTTGTGTTTGTGTGGAGTAGGAGCAGATGTTTGGGAATGCTGTCTACATCTCTGCAGCAGTTAGAGATAATGCCATTAGCAATAGATTATTGCTTATGTATGCATTACAACAGGCTATGGTTAGGTAGTGGCCTGACAGATTCTTACATGTAACAATTTATTACATTTATGGTGTCATTCTAAGGTAAAACAGTACCTGACAGTGTTGGATAACATGGCAGATTGAGTATGCTGCTTTGCCAAGCTTGTGTCACTTGCATGACCCATAATCCTGTTATAAAGCAGGGTCGCAATAGCATTCTTACAAATGTGACAATGTACAACTCCAGCACAGTAGGGGTCATGCTGCTACACCTTTGGGGTTCACAGCCTCAAACACGCTCGCTGTAAGCACTCTTTGCAGTGAAGATGTGCATGTCCGTGCATGCATAGAAAACTTGTCCAACTTTGCAGTCATTACATTAGTCTTGTAAGACTACAATGTCTGTCAAACAACCAAACAACAAATGGATGTTATGTCAAAGGATGTGGAAACACAGTTTAATGTTCCTGGAGAATAAATGTACAGTATGACATACCTAGGGCATGTGGGAGGGACAGAGACATTGTCCAAAGCTGGCCACCCCTTCACAGTAGGCCTCACATCCTTGTCACACAAATCACCGCCATTACACTGTTGAGGGGCCGGCTACATGATTTCCTGTAAAACTGTTACCTAACATGGATCACTACCAATGTGGAGCTTGATAGAGCAACTTTTGACATATATGTCATCTGAGACAACCTTATATTGTGATGCAGCAGTTGTGCTCTTAATCACTATCAGGTCAGTACCCTAGTCAAATGCTATGACCTTCAGAACCCAATACATGCAAATGTCAAATGACTGGTCTGGTTGCTAATCAAGTCATCTACCTGGAAAAGGCTACAGCAAGCCTACAGAGCCTTGCATCATGTGGGACAAGTGTGTGGGTCAACAAACAGGCTGTGGCCTGCTTCTTATCTTGAGCTTGGTGCTAATAGTTTGCTTCTGGTTAGAGACATAAAATAGGAGCTGTGCTCCCACCAGAGTGAGGTGGTGTTGAAACCAGCAGTAGTAGTAATCAGTCAGCAGCAGTTCAGGTGACTCACCTCTTTTCAGCATTCTTCACAAGGTAATTATTTTCAGTATGCACTATTGGATTAGTGTGTAGCTTCAGAATAACCACCTCCATTCTTAACTTTACAGGGGGTATATATATATATATATATATATATATATATATATATATATATATATATATATATATTAGTTTCCCTTCCAGTGTTTGGCAGTGATCTGTACAGACTCAGACACTCTGGGTGACATTTTTCTCAGATTCCATGATGGCATTAACTCCAGTACTGAGTTGCACACAGGACAACCAGCATGCAGTGTCAAGCTTTGTCCCCATAGTTGCGGAACAGATACTTGTGACATTGAGTGATATTCTCAATACAACTGTTTAATTAATAATAAAGGATCTATTGCCATGGATATGAGGATTTCCACTGTGACCTTTACCACCCTGGTGGATATGGACATCCTGAGATAACGAATAAATAACCCCATGTTTACTGACAACCACTTCATAATCAAACAAACTGATGTGGTATGTTTGAGATGTATATACACAATGTCACTGGAGGCAGAACTCTCACATTAAAGTACTCCTAATGTCAATAAAGTAGTCAGTGGTGGATACGCCACACCCTCACACAAAATCCAAAGCAGACAGGAGCTGAGGCACTGACATGTAACCTATATAAATCACAAACACCTCATAGAGAAAGTCCAGATAACAAATACTCTCAGGAGCCCCATATGCACTCTGTGAAACAAGCACACATATCAACACATATGGATGACCAACCTATATGCCCATAATTCAAATCAACACACAATCCAACATTCTAGTCATTGCCGACTTCATGCAAATGAAGAGGTGTTACTGAATCCCACACTGACCAAATGTTCTCCAAGAGGAGATGACACTGATGTACAGTTGTTGTCAGAACTATGGCCTAGCACTAAATACCAAAAAATGCACAATACTATTCCTTGGAAAGTCATCCACCCCTCATAACTATCGTTTTGCCAGCACACCTTGAACAGTTGACTGTGTAGTCAGTGACTTATGGACACAGATGGCAATCTAGCCTTTGACTATCATGTGTCTGTAATATTGTGGACATCATTCTATGTTGCGCAACCTATAAACAAAGGTATGGCATGTAAATCCAAGGAAGCCATTGTTCTATTGTAATCTGCATTCATCAGACCTATCATTGGTGCAATGCCACCTTTGGTATGCATGTAACCAGGCATATCCAACAACTGCATTATCCACAGAGGTTCCTCATTAAGCACTACATGGTGTATGTAACAGGTCCTATGCAGACCATGTCAAGGTCCTATCAGTGTATTCTTTCTCCTCCATGCTTTGGAGCAGAGGTGTATGCCTACCATACAAGGCAGTGTCAGTCCCCATTGTGGACCTCTTGCATATCCACAAAACAAGTAGCACCAGAATTACCTGTTCTACAGACCTACACCATGTCTTTAGTATTTATAGGACATACTGGAGAGACAGGTATGCAACCCAGAGACTACACCCTATATGGATCAGGCTCCTCATCCTTGGGATTCAGAGTTTTGCCCTAATGGAAATCAAGTGCAAGTTACACAACTGGATGGGGAACAGAACAATCATACCTGCTTGTGGACCAATGTCTCTGATGGACACAGGGAAACTGTGAATGGTTCAATCCCCATGCCGCAGCTTGTAGATGTTTCAGCTCTCAAAACCCTGCTTACAGTTATCAATGGTATCAGACCTTGACAGTGTCTAGGCGTGTATGGCTAGGCTTAAAGAAGCCCTTGTGTTCATTAGCCTGTTAAATACATAGGAACCTATGAACCTCGGAACCTATACTGTGTTACCTTTCTGACAACATTTGTCTTCTGTGTTGACATTCAATTCTGTTCTCTGACGTTGAATGGGTTTATTGTAAATGTGCTCCCACAGGTGTGTCTTACACAGTCCTGAAAGTGAAATGTAAACATTTCCATGTGACATCTGTCATTGTGTGACTACAGAGCCATTACAACACCATCCATCATAACGTACACACATTATTATGGTATAGTCATTATAAATGGCAAAGTACAAATTCTGAAAATGACCGGTACAAGTGGTATGTCAAAAGCAACACTGGATGAAACAAATTCATAGTAATGCAGATAGTCACCCTGTGCATCAGACACATAGCTTTATTTCCTGCATCTATGAGAAAGGTGATAGGGATGCAGTACAGGTATCATCACTTGCACAGGGTGTTGTTTGGGGGTGCAGGAGGCCTAGGCTGAGCCAATAGGTTGCCAAGCTTGTATATGAGTCAGGAAGGGAAGCAGGCAAGATGGACTATGGAAATGTGGTGTGTGCTTCTGTAGGTGACCTGACTGTGACAGTGGTGTGTGAGTATCTGCATGAACACAGCCAAGGTCAGTGCTAGCCCTACATGTCTGTATGTTGGACAGCTGTGAGCTGTGCATAGTAGAGCTGACAGTTCATCATCTCCATCCCTGAACATGTGAACTGGCTCTACCAGGAGTTGCACTGGCACCTCCATGCCCAAGCTCAGATGCTGTGCTACTTTCTGAGGGTGACTGCTCTCTACTGGGAAAGTGTCCTCCACAGGAACATGGAGGACCATGAGTCCATGGCCTGCCACATCTGGGTGTGCACAGCACACTCCCCTCTTGAGCACTGGATGTACTGCCACTATGGGAGTGTGATTGTGCATGGCCACGTTAATGTTATACACTGCTGTCACTATTATATACTTGTATAACCCACAACCTCAAATAGTAGGACATGAGGACATTATTTTCTAATTCAAATCTGTAATTATTTGGAAATGAAAGTTCTTTAAACAAGAATCTCATGAGCAAAACATAAATGATGTATACTATTGACATTCTGCAAAACTCTGTACAGTTGACAGTTATGGCAATCTGTAATGTCCTGATAATACTGTCAAATCAATAACTGTGGCCACACCTACAAGGCATAGGTAGGAGTCTAAACTGTGTACAGTCAGAAAATATATGTACAGTTGACAATCATGTGGACAGTACATCAATACAGCCAGCAGGCCTGAGATGAAACTTCAGCAAATACACTGAACTAAATCTATATCTCTAACAAAACAGTTTTGTACTTAACAGCAGCAAGAACATGGCTTCTTCCCATTCCAGATGGTCCTGGAAAAATGAGGAGAGGTAATGTAATCAGGACCGCATGTTACAGTATAACAGGGCTAATATCTCCAAATATCTCACATTTACATTAGCTGCTATTTTAACAGGTATATGGGTCACAATCTGTGCATGAGCTTAAAACTGCAGCTAACCTTCTTCCCTTCTCCCATAAAGCACATGACACCCATGTAAAACTATGTGCACCTTGACAGGCTGAATGCTACAGTATTCCAATGCTGATCCAACTAAGCATACCTGGATGCTCCTTTTGAGTGGAAACTGTTGCACCTACATCCATGACATATTGGATGATGGATGCCTGTGCGCTGTCCTGTATTGCAAGATTTAGCAGGAATTCTTTAGTTGCTGGCAGAGGTTGTTCTGCTGCTTGCCCACCACCAGTGACCTGACAATTCGTGGCCATGTCCACTGCACATCCGTGTACCAAGTTGATCATATCAGTCACACGGTGTCGCACCTACTCATATGCATGATTCTGGTGACCCACGGCATTAATGTTGTGCACCAGTTCATCCCACAAAGCTGCATGCTCTTGCTTATTTTCTTTCCCTCTGCACAGCAGGTCATGGTAACGTTGTCTCAAGGTCTCAATAATGAGGTTTTTTCCTACCTCAATTAAAGGTGCACTGTGTTTGGCATGCATTATATCTCCTGAAATACAAATAAATGAGAACACATGACAGTATTACATATGTGGAAGTACAGTATGTAGAGATGTAGCAACAAAGGAAGCCTATTAGTATTTCCCGCTTGATTACACATCTCATAATCAGCAGTGTGCCAAGCATACAAAGGTTGTGGAATAGGATAGTAGCAATAGTGATAGTGACCCACTGCTGTTTGTGACATGACAGATACTCACATACCACCATACAACAAACACAGGAGGCCATTGTAGTGTGCCACATAGCAGGGGAAAGTCCCACCCATAACATATTTATAAAGAACAGTGCCAACCTAATAGCAGGGTACTACTACAACTGCTAACAAAGGAAGTATCCAGGAAACCTGTGTACCTAGTTAACACACAGCGTTATACCTTTGCTGTACTCTACATCCTCTGTGGGTGTAACACAGCTGGAGATCAGTGGCATGTCATCAGTAAAGTTTTAAGAAAGGTTTACTGATGTAATCCCCTTCCCCCTAAGTACATTCAAACAAATGTATCATGAACTCCTCTGTTGAAAGATACAGCTATATGAGTGCAATGTGAATGAGTTATCCATATAAACTAACTCTCATACACAACGGTTACCCTAGCTAGGTGTTTGCCTTTTTCAGATGGTTCTCATTAGCAGATGATTGCCTCTGGACCAATCTGTTGTTCAGGAATGCTACATGCAGCATACACAGCTGATTTGCAGTATAATCATCCAGTCCCATGCAACTAGTCAACAATGTAGATCTCATCCCCTTTCTCACAATTTAGGGTGGAAATTACTGGGGTAGTGATTATGTCAGCACAGAGAGAATGTTTGTAGCAGCTACTTGTTACATACAGTTGTGTGTGCTACAGGCTGAATCTGCTGCTGCTATTGCAGGCAATAGGCATAGTTAGAGAGGCTGCAGAATGTACAGGACAACAACACTTAAGAGTAGCTGTATGACCTGTGACAGCCTTGGGGTACAGCCAGAGCCAGACTGAGGGACAAACCTCCATATATGTAGGTTACTTATGCAGCTGTGGTTGTCTGTGACATCACCAGCAAATCATTTTGGGCTGCAGTCTGATATGACTGGGCCTCATTTGAATTACATACTTCAAAATCATCTGGGAATTCATACTAATGGATGACCTGACATTCTATGCACTTTCCAGTGTTGTAATAGGAATAGTTTAAATGTGGTCCATCTGTAGGTCTCTGACTGCCACTATGCCACTACAGAAGCAGGCATTGAAACTGTACTGCTTTGGGTGGATAAATAGGTGATGAGACAATCATATATATATATATCAGAATTTATTCTGGTGATGTACACATAACATGTATTTTAAATGGTATACATACCTGTATTTGAACCCAGGACCATGTGGGCCAAAAATTAATGTTATTGTCACATTTAACAGATTGAGCTACTGAGTCACTGTTGTAGCAGGTGTATTTTTACATGTTGTAGATATAAGTGCACACTTATCTGCTGTTACATAACTCACTTACATCTATTGTTATGTGTGTGGCTTTCTAGTGATGTATTTCTCAATCAGAGACACAGTTACACTCCTATTTTTCCATTTATCTTATAGTTGATTTGTATGATTCAGTGTGATGTGCAGCATAGCTTAAACATGTTTAATGATGGGAAAATGACAAGTATTATGTTTTGCTTAAAACACCCATGCTAATCAACAGGCTGTATGGCTTGGTCGGTTGATGGACTGCTCTTTAGGTGCAATGGTCCTGGGTTCAAAATTGGTGTAGGTGTAATTTTTGAATGTCATTGCTATTTTTTCAAATACATATATCGACATACTGCCATTTCGCTTAGCGATGGTGTATGTTGTGCTGCATCATGCAAAAATTCTTTAAAGAAAAGAAAAATGAGGAGACAGGACTGTGGTGAAATGGGGTGCAAGCAGGGGAAATAACATAGTGAAAGACAGGTAGGTATGTGCAGGAAGGGTGTAGGAAAGAACCATAGCTATCCATGTCTTCTATGGCAACAACTGTGCACTTTAACAGTTTTTTAGCTGAATTTGGACTGTCTCCCCCAGAGAGAGGGGGAAACGACAACATAAGTGTGTTGTCAAGCCAATTGGACTAAATTAAGTGTGTCCAGTGGACATGTGTGAAATGGAGAGTTATGTATGGGATGCTATTGCTTTTTTTTTTGGGGGGGGTGACAGGTGCCTATTTTTTTTTAAGGTGAGAGTGGAATGCTATGGAAGGAACTTAGGTATGTGTGAGGTAGGGAGGTAAGTTAAGAAGGTGAGGAAGCTTTAACAGACAGACAAGGCAGCAGACAGAGTTGGTGTGTGACACAAGACAGGAGTGAACACCTTCAGTGCGGAGGGTGTTGTGGAATACCAGTCCCATGGACATCAGACATGGTAGCCATGTGACTCAAGTCCTCACCCATGGGACTGTCAGCAATGAACCTTCACTGCTCCTGTGGAGGCAGTGGTCAATGCCAGCATCTGTTCCAGACTGCCTTACCAGAATAGAAATCATGCTGTCCATCCAGTGTAAGGATGCACCAGCAGTTTGGAGCAGCAGCACCCCTTTCTACCTTCTACCTTCACTTCCAGAGGAGGGACCACCCCTGGCCTCTGGAGTGGAACTACCCAATGGACCAGGTAGTGCAGGGGCAGTAGAGGGGGCACCACCAGGCTGCAGCCCAGACATGCCGGCACCCAGTGTTTCAGCCAGGGGAACCAAAGTAGGTGGATCACTGGGAACCGGCCTACCTTGTCACACTATGGTAAGTTAAATATAAACATAAGGGACAATAAACATAGCGAAACAAATTTAATTGATAACATAAGAGAAAGCAATAATGAGTAATGGAAACAAACTGAAAATAATATAATGAGGAACACAGCAATAAATAATGTAAATAAAAGTTTTTTAACAGTAAAGCAATATTAAATTATACACAAGGCCAACATAACAGGTAATTGCAAATATCAAATTATAATAATATGTATAATTAATAAATAAAAGAAGAGAAGGGGTGAGGTGAGATAAAAAAAAATAAAAGAAGAGAAGGGGTGTGGTGAGAGAAAAAAGAAGAACACTAGTAACTTCACAGATAATATAACTACACAGACTACTACTACTACATACTTCTAGATATGTTAGATTTCACTCATGAGAACAGTGACTGCTTATATTGTATAGACGATGTTGCACATACATAGCTCTCAACTTGTCGGTATCGGACACCATGGGCCAAGGCATGCAAAATGGTGGTACAAAGGCACATTGACAGGGAACATTTTTACATAGTGTGCTCATATAGTAGTAGAAAGGTGTTTTGATAACAGATTTGCCACTAAATTGCATTGCAAGTAATGTCATATATCTGCAAATCAAAGGACTAGACATATAGGCAGTAGTCATTACATTCTGCAAAAATCGTGTTAGTTGAGAGGCATGTTCATGTACACTAATTGCACTAGACAGCCGGACATTCCTCAGATGGCTGCCATAGGATTAGAACCCAAAAGCAGTGACTACAGGAAGGCTGAACATTTTATTTTAAAATATAAATTCTCAGACCACCATCTCCTTTACAACTTTTATTGATTCATATTGTGTCAAATTGTGCATTTACAAACATGCATAGCTGTGTCTGCTGTCGGATTAGAATCCACAAGCAGTGTCTACAGGAATACAGGACACTTTATTTAAAAAAGAATAATTATCAAAGCACAATCTCCTTTTACACTTTTATTGGTTAATGCCACTTAATATCTGACATTTACACACATAAATAGCTGTCTAGGACTTATGTTAGCTTACTTGTATACTCTGTTCATTTACTGAGTACAATCTACAGCATATTTCAGACAAAATGAGCAGAATACAAGCTTGACCCTTAATCTGGGTATTGTACTGTATTTATTTCTGATATATGTTGGCACATTATTTAGTACTTCACATTTATCAGTTGACTGGTGTCTGACTCGAACCCACAAGCAGTGACTAAAGTAATACTGTACATTTTATCTGAAAACCTTAAATTATCAGAGCAACATTTCCTTTTACACTTTATTGATGTATGTTGTTTCAAATCTTGATTTACACACATGCATTGCTGTGTATGAGTTGCATTACCTTACGCATTTACCTTCTTCATTTATTAACTACAACCTACAGCATATATCAGACAAAATGAGCAGAACACAAGCTTGTCCCTTAATATGGGTACTGCACTGCAGTTATGTATGACATATGTTGACACATTATTTAGTACTTCACATTTATCAGTTGTCTGGAGGTGGATTAGAACCCACAAGCAGTGACTACTGAACACTTTATTTGAAAAAAATTATTATCAAAGCACCATCTCCTTTTAAACTTTACTGGTTAGTGTTGCTTCAGATCTGGCATTTACACACATTGATAGCTGTTTAGGACTTTGGTTAACTTACCCATATTCCCTGTTAATTTTTTGAGTGCAATCTACAGCATATTTCAGACAATGAGCAGACCAGAACATTGACACTTAATGTGGGTAGACTACAACATTAACTGATGGTTGGAACCTATGCTACACAATACTGCATGCTTACTTGCTTTAACTTGCTTTGTCATTTCAGATATGTGCTGACACATTAATGTTAAGACTAAAAATCTGGATTTACTTTATTGTTTTATTAAGTTATGCATTGTTATTACTTTAATGATTTTCTTACATACCACGTGCTTGCCTCATCCTGGCCATACGCTCTGTATGGAACTGTACATTGCAAGCACTATCTTCTGCAGCTGTTGTAAGAGAAGCAAACCATTATGCATACCAGTTTTGCACAGATTCAGCTTGCATATTTATAAATTACTGGAAAACATACTTACATATCTGTGGGGTGTGCCCGGCCCTAGCTTCTTGGACCCAGGCCTCCAAGTTTCCCATCTTCCTATGTTTCAGGTCATCATAGTGGCGATGACACTGCTCACCAGTGTGGGGGATACCAGTTGCACTGGTTAGGTCCCTGACCAAATTATCTCAGGCCTCAGACTTACACTCTGAGCCCTGGTAATCACCCTGCAACAGCCAGAGTTTGTGGTGTCATACAAGGAGTCCAGAAAAAAAACCTGGACTCCTGTACACCCCACTTCTGTGCCCTAAAGCACACTCCCTCATCAACACCAGCAGCCATATGCACAGATAAGGTCCAGCTCTAAAGAATGACATGAAATTCCTACCTACTGGCCCTTAAATAGGCTGTATCCCTGCCCTTGCACATCATACTGTAACTTTCAAAACCACTCTGTATTGCTTAGCATCGCACAAACTCACACAATCCATGTTTAAGTGAAGCTTAGCAATGTGCAAACTGGAAAATACTGTTGACCATGTTTAAGTGCTGCTTAGCATCGCACGGCTTTTCTGTTTCAAAATGTAACAATTATTTCATTTAAAATCAACCGATGTTTCAGTCACCTGACACAGTTTCATAGCATTATATGTAAAAAGCATTACTAGCCAGGCCTCAAACACAGGACCTACTATACTGTTGATCATGACTCAACCTATCTAGCCACTGAGAAAGTGAAGGGAACTAGAATATCTTCAAATATACTGTGAAGGTGCCTGTAAATGTAGCACAGATTCGCTGCACAGGTTTGTGCTTTGCTAAGCACAGCAGACCTACAACAATTGAATACATCCATTTTCCATTTTTAGCTGTCTAGCCAATGTCTACAGCTTAAGTATATCTCACTATGTCTAGCTAAACAATGCACTGCATCCAGCAAACAAGAGCAACAATAAAACAAAAAATACAAAAAAAATGTGTTAACATTGAAAGTATCCAGTTTCTATCTTTAGATGTCTAGTAGATGTCTTATGTATATGTGCACAAAGCTAAGCATAGCTAAGCAACATGCCGCACCATGTAAACAAGCACATAAATATAAAAAAAAGATTAAAATGCAATTTTTATTTTATTTATTTATTTATTTAACATTTGTTGACCAGGAAAGTCCAACTAGGTTCCACAGATCCTGTTTTCAGTGGAGGCCCGGGGAGAAATGCTCCAGAATTTAATGAAATAAAAAGTCTTGTACACCTTTCGGCCAAGGTGGACAGGCCGAAAGGTATGTGGATGTGCTGTCAGTCTTACTCAGATTCAATATCTGTGTTGCTGTGACCTCCCTTAGGTATGCACCATAATTAATATGTATGGGGCACTGCCATGGGGGAACTGTGGCCTTGTACATGGATACATTCCATGTAGGCCCTACACAGAGCCTACATGGACTTTATTAAATCCTGGTGAGAGTCTTTCTTAGGTCATCTTGTTACAACTAAGTTGGTGAAGTGCATCACATTTCTACATGAAGGGGAAGTTTAAGCCCATTTAGCTGTTGGACGTACAATTATCCTTATCCTAATCAAACATCCTCTGATAATCTGATAATAAGCTTAAGATTAGTAACAGCCAAACAGTGGTGTTAAGATGTATTCATGGTGACAGAAAATAATACCCTTTTCATAGGTAGAAAGTCAAGCAGTTCTGGTTAAACTACAGCATCCTGTAGTTGTTGCCCATGGGGACCTAGCACATGGGAGGTGCAGAGGGCTTGCCTCCTTGCAAAAAAATGGTTTCAATATTTTCAATGTTTGCTGAAGGCAGTTTCAGCAAACTGTTTTCCATTTATTTTTGTTAGATGAAACTGCCTTTGATGGATCAACATGCATCCAGGGAATCCATAGACATAATGTGGTAGGTTGATGCTCTCAAAAAAAAATAAATAAATAAATAAAATAAAAACAAAGTAGAACAACAGCTTGACTAAATATAAGTATGGGGGGGGAGGGCAAGATAGTAACACTCAAATAGAGGATCAAAACTAAAACCAGGAGAACATATTCAGGATCAATGCTCGAGAATGACCCTGAAATATTTTTTCTAGTTATATAATTAAAATGATCCTGTGTGTTATCTGAAGTTAGCCCTAATGGCAGAGCAACAGAAAACTAAAAATGTAAGTTTTCAGAACAGGAAATAAAAGTGAAAAGGTCTGAAATAAAAAGCAATACGAGGAAAAAAGAGTTTACACAGAGAAATTGAAGGAATTTTAACACCAAAACATGTTTCAAAAAAAGTTGGATATTCAGTGGCGACTCACACATCAAAGAAATGGTAATAAATACTAAATGTGACATAGATAAGGAAACACAGAGTTTGGAACCCACATTTGTATTGTAAAGCAGGATACTAATTTGAAGCTAGATTGTAAGTAATATGTATCTTTAAATAAAGAAAGAAAAATAAAACATAAGAACATAATGATAGAGAGAAATTAACATAAAAGAAAAGAGAACACCAAAGTGTCTTGAACAGAGAGCACAGATAAGAAAACAGAACGCTATTTTTTGTCTGACTCTACCCTTTGTAAAGGAAGATAAAGAAAAAGCTGTACTTCCATTAGTTTTGAGGGAGGAAGACACACCTTACACCTGAAGGGTAAGTAACTGAAGTAAGTAATCCTGAGTTAGTGGTCTTACAGTTAAGCCACATAACACTCTAAAAAATTCACAATGGGACAGTGATATTAGAAGTAGGGCAAAATATGAACATAACCAAATTAAAGGATGATTTTTAATAGAGAAAAGAAAGCAAGGGAAGACATTCTACATCAATTGTTATTGAAAAAACGTATAGGACACTAGTAATGACCTTGGATGTAGATATCTGTGGAGAGGACACATGGCGATAGACAAAACTAATACAAGAACTGCAGCTAGAGGTCACTGGCTATGCATAAGACAAGAGACAGAAAATGTATAAGATTCTTGTCTAAAACGAAGGAAAATTGTACCTTATGAAAGGAATAAAATTCTCTCACTCTCAGTGTCTGTCATAAAACTGGCATTTGAGAGTATTTAATAAATAAAAAAACAATTTGACTTTAACTACTAGTAAAATCCAGCATTTATTTTGTTGCTGCATGTGTTGTAACAATACTGCTGCTGTGTGACTGTACTGAATTTTAATTTGGATTCCTCCTTTAAGATTTGGATATTTTCATTATTTTTTCAACTTTTGCTGTTTATTATATTACATTTTATGTTTAAAGTTTTATTTTATCTTAACATTTTTTTCTTGAATTTTAAAATTTCTTGGCTTGTGTCAGTTAGAAAAAAAATCCATTCACTGACAGTAAAAGAGTAAAATCTAGCAGGAGGATCTAGGATTTCTTATTAAGCTGGATTTTTTTTTATTAGCTGGATTCTTATTTTGCTGCAAGTGCTGTAACTGGAATGGGTTTCTACTACCCACCCGTCAAGCTCCTGTTGTAATTTTCAATTTGTTGATATTTGAGCTGTCTCTTCTTGCAGTAAATTTGACTTTGCACATCCCAGTGTCACAGTACCTCATTTTCTCATCCTACTGGGCACTGGAAGATCTAACTGCAAGGTCTTCCCTTTAGACTCTTAAACTGGACTTAGCCTTTGTTTCATATCATCCCACTGATTTAGCGCCACTCAGGTATTCAGAGAACCCTTTTTACATTTTACTTTTAAAATCTGTAGCATCTGGTACTAGATTACCAGTTACTGCTCAGCTTAGGAACGAATTCTCAGGAATCAACATGGGAATAGTGCTTCTGTTTTGCTACTGGTGAGTAAAGGAACAGAGGGACATTATTTCCTAGTCTTCCTAGAGAAAACTAATCACCCGAAAGCTTGAAAATTACTTCTTAGGAGCCACCTTGTGATTAATGTTACTTCCTTGCTTCTGTTGAGAGATGGAGCAGATGGGCATTGATTCCTACTGCTCTCTGATTGAGCAGTGTGTGTAGGACTTCATTTAGCAGTCTGGTTACAGATTTGGTCAGAACCTCCTCAGGACATTTGTGTGGCTTGACTATCAGTAGCATCCAGGTGCTGCAGGTTCTATCCAGGATATCTACTGAGAGAAGACTAGAAGTATACCAAGCACAGCAGCATTTGAGCAGTAATGCTGTTCATTTGCCTCTGATGAGAAATGAAGCTCAGGATCATTGATTCCTGGCTGCATGCAGCTGTAATGAGATCAACATTATCTCCACTACCAGACAAATCACACCTCCACTAATGAGCTGCAAGGAGCCACCCCTCCCCCATTTTGTCCACATTAGTGAGCACCTGAAGCCATGGATTTGCACATTGCAACCACCTCAGTATCTATCTTGGTTTAAATGGACGTACTGAAACAATATTGGAATTGTCTCATGTTTATTGAGAACCACCTACTATTTAAAGAAACTCACACAGTGTGTGAATGATACAGTTATTTAATGCTACTGAAAGCAAAACGCTTGTAAGAAGACACTATAATTAAGGCAGTTGTCAGTATCATACAGCACCACACTAAACCTATCACACACAGATCAGACCAAACACATAGACCTACATATTCTGAGTCTCATAAAAGTTACCTATCTAAACTATGAAGGCCTCCTAAATGTAACCTAAGAAACAAGTGGCCACAACAACTTTACAAGCACACAACAAAGGCAGTACCCACCCTGAAGCATACATCAAAGAGTTGTAGCATCTCAATTCAAAAGTCCATAAGTCAAATCTCTACACTGTCCAACATCCTAGCCATCGATGACCCCACTCTGAGTACACTAATGCACCACTCAGTAGGCTATGTAAGGAGGGGTCATGGTCAGTTACCTATCAGGTATGCCTTCAAGGACTATATGAAGAGATACATGATGGATCACTCAGAATATATCTGAGGCAGGTTTGAACCTTGCCTTGAGCAACATTTTACCATAACCAAGAAGGATGCTACAATATGAACATCACTTATTTTCAATAATTGGCTAAGTGTCTAATGTCATATATCAGCCTAGGAGGCGAAACTGTTTTATTAGGGATGGCTTGCACCTATTTTCCAAGACTTTTGTTATGTTGATAAAAACTTTGTCCACTTCATAGTGGCTTTTGAGTCAATGCCAGTCTTCAAAAGCTTCAGCATAATAAAACCAAACTGGATAACATAAGGGTATTTCTGTTCAATGGTAGGGGCCTTAACATACAAAAAAAAAAAAAAAAAAAAAAACTCCATTCCCTATAAGTACTTCTTACCCTAGAAAAAACATTGATAAATACAGTATTTCAGAGACTTGGTCCAAAACAATTGACAGTACCTCCATCAGTGCAGTGTTTCCACACCTACCACTCATTCAGGTCCATATCAGCAGTTGAAGCCTCTAAAGATGGTGATATCTCCATATTTGTAAAAGGAGGAAAAAAGGATTTCACTTGCAGATTAGTTAGAAAAGATTACAATCTGGAACTCCTCAGCTTGCTATTAGCGAGACCCTTTATCACTTTATGGCTAACTATAGTATCCCATCTATGCCCCGCTCATCCCAGAACTCCTGCTTAACTATTATGGTGCGCTCCTGTGCATTAAGCCAAACTCCATTTTCCAGGGTGATTTCAACTATCCCTGCATTAACTGTGAGATGTATACTTCCTCTAACATATATGTCTAGAGGTTATCGGACTTGTCAGTACAAATTCTCTGAGCCAGTTAGTCTTACACCAACCAAGGGGAGATAAAATTGTGTACTTGGTCCTCACCAATATGGGACAGCCAGAAGCATCCTCTGATACCTCTGTATTCAGAGCTTATGCCAAGGCTAATCTACTTAAACTGAATGATGACCCCACACTAAATTCCACTTCCCCCTCCAACTTGATGACCTCACTGCTGATGCAGAATTCTTTACTAACAAATTCAACACACGTGAATAGCTGCATAGATACATTTACCCCTTGCAAAGTAAATAAAATGCCAGATTCAAAAATGTACACCTATGGTCAAACCCAAATATAAACAGGTCAGTATAATAAAAAAATCACTACACATAAAAATAAATACAATGCACAGGATGAAAAAAAAAATTTCTTGCTAAATACAACATGGAACTCTGGACTCTGTTTAAATCATCCAAATCCAGATATAAGGTAACAATTAACACCCAAGCAATGGACAACCACTAACTGTTTTAGAAACCTTAGAAAAATGTCCAGCAATTCATAGAGCTAAAGCTAAATGATATGTCATACTCAGACCCAGAGGACCTAGGCAGTAAGCTAGCATATAAATTTAGCTCTAACTTCACCCCTCTCTCCCCTTCTAAATTCCCTGATCTCATACCCACATCTACACCCCAGCAAGTTTCACATGAACAAGTTCTCAAGACACTATCCAAGGCCAAGAACAATCCTTTTGTGGGCTGGATAACATACCAGGCCTCTGATTGGCCAAACTGAAACAGGGTCTTTTGGAGTCCTACAGAAGATTTTCCATGTCAGCCTCCAAACAGGCTTTGTGCCAGACGAACTGAGGAAAGTAACTTACCCAAACAAGTAGCTGGTGTCAAAACCATGAACTAAAGCTGAATGCCATGAAATGTACCCTTTTGTAAGTAGAAAGTCCCTTGTTATCATATTAACAACTCACCTCTGAAAATTAATCCAGTAGTTACGGACCTGGGAACCTATGTAGACAATTATCTGTCCTTTTATCACCACCTGTCCACTGTTGTAAAAAGTGTTTTTTCATTGCACAGTTTCTTACTAAGGGTATAGTGTCCAGTTCCAGGGATATGATCTTTCCATTGTAAGACACAATCATCAGGTTGATCATTGAATACAATGTCCCATTTGCTATGTACCTGGCCAAACATTTGCCATAGCTTATAGGGAGGGTGGCATAATGGTTAAGGTGTCTACCTTATAGACCTAAGATGCAGCGTTGGATTCTCAGATGGGACAGTTGACTAAGCTTAAAATGGCCCACAAAAGCAGTTAGTCTAATATGAACCTATGAACATTTGGCTGACTTCACACCCTTGGTGGCTGGCCATTTTATTAGGGATGGAAACAGATTTCTTGTGTAAAGGAGTACTCCATATCATGGTCAATGTCTTTCAGTGACAAAGATGGAGTGGCACTGTAGGACTGTGAATGGGAGCAGGTGCCACTATGGGACCACAATCAGGCATCACTGTTCATTCACTGTAACATAGCATTGCAACCGTGTGATCCTCATGGGATTCATTGCGCTGGACATTAGAAGGTTACTTTATCTATGTTGCCATGTACTGTGCCTATCACTGTCTGAGGAACTGTAGTGTGTCTGCTGATCATAGTTTCTTTATTCAACTGCCATGGTTGGTTTGATGTGTCAGGACTAAACACAACCCATAACAAGTTCTGCACAACATTTGCTGATGAAGCTTCTTGCCCATGGAGACCAGCAGGTATCTCTTACCATGATTTAGGCTACTGCAGTAAGAAACTCCTCGACCTATACAAGCTTACTGTATACTCTGTTATGGCCTCCCAAAGTGCTGGATAACGCATTGATTACATCACATGTTTTATTTCATACAACACTGGATTCAGCAGCAGTGGTTGTCACGATAGTCCATATGAGATCTAGCATGGCATCATTCCTGGACTCCATGGCATCTCCAAGACATGGGTAGTGCTGGATAACATCCTCACAGATGCCATACTCCACACCAACCATCCCCATCTCACCACAGACAATGACCAAATTATATCCCTATGCATCTTTATATTAAGCCCTAGCACTGCTCAGATATCAGGGGCTGACTGTGACATGTGATGGCGACATAAATCCCTGCTAAGCTGCTGTACAGAGAACATAACAACATCAGATGCAATATTTACCTCTACCACTACAGTCAAAGGAGGAGGTGTGCTGATGTTTGTAGTAGCAGGGGATTCCCCATTGGGGATGGTGACCACTCATGCTGTACTGCCTGTGACTCAGGTAAGGGAACAGCCATACCTTCAGGCTCAGCAATAGGAAGAGGACCTGACAGGACAGAGACAGGCAGTGCCTATAAGTCATCTGAATGTGACTAGATCTGCATTTTGGCATTTTTGTCATACCCTGCATACATGTTGACATCAGTCTGTTGTTTCCTGTCCCAACTTGTAAATATGTCACTGAACCAGTGAGTAACTGGTATCGTACCCATTCTTGTGAGCATTGCAGATCCATTCAGCTGGCAGGCACCTATCATCAGTACTTCAGAAGAAGATGTATCTCCTTTTATTGGCCCTGCTTGATTGGGCTCAGTAATCTAATCTGGTGGGTCATGTTGACATTGCCCTGGGCCAGTCACCACACAGGGCATTGCCCATACCTCAATCTGTCCCCAGCTAAGCATACCATTATCCAATTAAGCTACAACCCACTCATTGTGAGTTTTCCCTTCCTTTCATACCCATTTGTCTACCCACTATTTGTTTCTATCCATTCTATGTCTCCCCCTCCTAGTATGCTCGTATTCAACACTGCTTGTTTTTACAGTTTGTGTTTGTTTGTGTGGCCCACTCCTTTGCCTTTCCCATTTTTCTTCCTTCTTTTCCACTGTCAACCTTCTGATCATCCCTTCTCTTCCTCCATATGTATATAAATATGTATGTATATATATAAATGTATGTATATATAAATGTATACAAATAGTGTAAACATTCCCACAGAAATTCCCGAACCAAACTAAATATTCCCCTTTAGGAATACTTCCAGCCGCGTATTTCAAACCTAACTTTTCCACTTTCGCTGATTCGCTGTTTTAGCGAAGTGTTAAGCATATGTACGGTCCATTAGAGCCTAATAAACTGGGAATCAGTCGTGCTAGTCCCAATTGACTGAATATAACCTAGGAATTAAATTCCATGCCTTGGTTGTGCTGCTGTTTTCCCGCCTAACCTAAAAAAAAAAAAAAAAAAAAAAAACATTTTTATTTGTATCCCCCCACTTCTAACATGAAACAGTAAATAGTTCCCTGCCTTGGATAACACTATACAATGTGCTTATTAACACCTATAAATACCCACTTCTGAATTGAGAATTTAGTGTCTGTTTCAGTACATGTCCTTAGGCTAAAGTGTGATTTATCGGACATGCTTATCTAATGGTGGGATTACATTGATTTTTATCTTATCCTGTTACTGAATCAAGTATTAACGACACTGAGACTGTGTAATGTGAAATTCTCTACTTGCCTGTGGGTTAAAGTGCACTTTGTTGAAAATGCTTATATATTGCAGGAATTACATTGTTTATATTGTTTCTTATTACTGAATCTAGTATTAAACTACTCTGTGACTTAGATAAGTAATTGCAGTAAAATGGAAGATTTTTCTTTTTAACTGTTCTGCAGGGATTTTTATACCTAGATTAGTAAGGACTTACTCATGATGTATTGATGCTTAGTTTTGTATATGTTCACTGCTGGCTAATCTGTACTTCTCATAATCTGTAAATTATGCATTATCCATAACTACTTCATTTTATAAATGCCTTCCTCTCTATTTTCCCCAGCTTTTCAACTCTCTTCTCCTAAAATCACTTTGCCTACTGGCCCAGCCCTCCTGGAGATCCAAGGCCAATCTCAGGATAACAAGTCTCACCCTGATTGCCTGACTCCCTACAGGGACAGTCTCTTTCTCCCAGAAGAGAGAGTTAAAAGATCCAAGAAAGTATGTAACATGCTATTATCCCTACTGCAATTCTGCTTGTGAAATTGTTATATCACTTGCCTGGTGCTTGTAAGGGATCCCGGCCAGAATAGCCTGCAGCCATACACTTCTCACTGTGGACTCCCTTTATACCTACCTCATCCCTGGATCTTTTTTTGCCTATAACATACCTATATCAGAGCTACCTCCCTTCCAGCTCCTATCAATCTGCTTTAGTCTTCCATCTCTTTACAAAACCAGGTTCTGTCCACTAGATGGCAGTGTCTACCCATCTTTAACCCCTTTTTCCCATACTCCTTCCCACACACTATAAGTTTACAGATTAATAGGGCTCTCTCTCTTAACTGCTAAGTAACAGTTCTACCCTTCTCCACCTCTGGTCTCTGTCTTCTCCATTCCCTTGTACTGCACCACTAGAATCCCAATAACCACCCTGCTTACCTTCCTCTGTACTTACATTCACCTGACTGATTGTTTCTCACACTGCTTCCGCTGCCTACCTTCCTTGGGTGTATCCCGCTCCGTTCGCCCTGCAGGCTCACTCCGCTCCCCTACCCTACTCCCAAATTCCACCCACCCCAATACATCTATATTTATACTCACCTAACCACTCCTACTTCCTCTCTACCTATTACACCCCTCCCCTTACACCACCAACCCCCTCCCCTAGCACCACCATTCTCTTCCTACCCCCTCCCACTATAATCCATCTCCTCACACTTCCCTTCATATTTAAAAACACTATATCTATTTCTAACCCTTTCCCCACACTACATAATATACTCTATCAAACCTCAACATGCTTAAAAAACTTATATCATTCTCAATCCAACTACTACTACTTCTAAACCTTATTTATATCCACTACCTTACCCAGCCCAACTCCACAAATTACACACCATTACCTCATACAACCAGCTCACTCCCTTCAACTCACTTGCACTCATTTGTCTCAATCACCCCTGGACTGTATCCCATTAACATCCATCTATTTTTTCATTACAAACTATGCTCTAATAATAAACACTCTAGCACCTCTCTAACCTCAAAAATACGTACAAATCTGACAATATACAACATACAAAAAAGGCAATCTAAACACCTCATCATAATCCAACACCTAACAAACATACTTCTATCTGGAGATATACACCCTAACCCAGGCCCAAACACCACTACCCCTACATCTAAGTCCATCCTATTAGCTTCTCTAAATGCCCAAAGTATAGCTAACAAAATCCCTAACCTGCATGCCTGGCTTCTCCACTACAAACCTGAAATCTTAGCTATCTCTGAAACCTGGTTAAAACCTCATATAAAAGATACTGAAATAGTACCACCAAACTACTCTATTATCAGAAAAGACAGGACACACAAAAAGGGCAGTGGAGTAGCCCTAGTCTACTCATCCACCCTATCCATTATTCCCTATAAAAAACCCATTCCTCAGTTCTCAAATGCAGAATTAGTATTAGCCCTATTTCAAATAAATAAACAAACACAAACACATCTGCATAGCTTCACTATACATCCCCCCAGGAGACAATATCTCAGTACTTGAAGATATTCTATCCTGGCTTTCTACCAATATCAGTAATGAAACTATTATTATGGGAGACACAAATATTAACTGGACTTCCATTCATTCCCCTACACACCCCTTAAACATCAACCTATATAACTACTCTCAGCTCATCAACCTCACTACCAGACCCTCTAAAGACTTCTCCAGTGGTAGTACCCTAGACTGGATGTTAGTCTCTCACCCCCACTACTACACTGATAGTAGAACCCTTCCTGATTCCCTCAGTGACCACCTTCCCATCTTTACCAGACGTCTTCCATCTCCATTACAAGCAACTCCTAATTACATCACCACTCGCAACTTAAAAAACTTCAACCCAGTAACCTTCTCTGACTCCCTAAAATCGATAAATTGGAATCCCCTAAAAACTCTACCCCTGGACAATGCTGTTTCACATTTCAATACAACTTTCCTAAAACTGCTGGATAGTTTTGCCCCCTTACAAACCAAAAGAGTAAAAAGCAATACCGCCCCCTGGCTAACAAAAAACACTCTAACTACCATGTGACTCAGAGACAAAACCTGGGCACGTTACCAAAGAGACAAAACTCCCACCTCCCTTCAAGAATTCAAAACACTTCATAACACAGTTAAAAAGCTTATCACAACAGATAGACAGAATTACTTCACCTTACTCCAAAACAACCATAAAACCAATCCCAAAAAATTCTGGAAAGGCATCACTACCCTCACAAAACCTGGTTCAAGAGAAAACCCAAGCCCAGACCCTAATGCATTAGATATAGATCTGGCTACCCAATTCAACTCTTTTTTCATAGACTCTATTAACAAACTAACCACATACTTCTCTAACAACAACTCACCCCCTACTTCTGCATCCATCCCATTGCCACCCCCCTCATCTCCTATCTCTCAACTCCCACCTTTCTCCCTAAAACCCGTTCCTACTTCTACCATCAAAAAACTCTTACAAAAACTCAAACCATGCACCAATGCCCCCGATAACATTCCCTCCTCCTTCCTCAGCATAGCTTCTGAAGCCATTGCCTTCCCCATCAGCATCCTAATCAATCGCTCTATCCAAGAAGGTCTTGTACCTACACTCTGGAAAAAGGCTTTCATCATTCCCCTGCACAAAGGAGGCAATAATAACTATATTACTAACTTTCGTCCCATTGCCATCCTCTCTCCTATATCAAAACTCCTTGAGAAATGTATCCATCTTCAACTCCTTCCTTATCTCTTAGACAATAACTTACTAACTTCCACACAACACGGATTCAGACCCAATCACAGCACCATGACCGCCCTCCTTTCCTTCCTGGAAACTGTAAATATAGCCAGAGATGCTGGCTGTATTTTATCTACCCTCTTTCTGGACCTCTCTAAGGCTTTCGATACCATCTCTCACAACCTTCTCCTAACTAAACTATCTAACCTAAACCTATCCCCTTCCTCTCTCAATTAGTTTAACAGCTATCTCTCCAACAGGCAACAAGCTGTCAAATGGAAAAAAAGCCATCTCCTCCTACCTCAACACACCCACTGGTGTTCCCCAAGGTTCCATTTTAGGTCCTCTCCTCTTCAATATATTGATAAATGATTTCTTTCACTCAATTCCTCATGCTAAACTTATTCAATATGCAGATGATTCTACAATTATCTGTGCAGCCACATCCATTCCCACTTTCTTAAAACTGACCCAAGAAGCCTTCTCTACCACAGAACAGTGGATGAAGGACAATCATCTAGCACTCAATGCATCAAAAACCAAACTTATGGTATTTACCCCCTCAAAAACCAACACCATTGATAAAAAACATTTCTCCATCACTAGCCAGAATAATACACCTCTTGAACTAGTATCCGAAACCAAGCTACTAGGAGTCCAGATTGACGACCAGCTCAAATTCAAGAGCCATCTACAACTAAATATAAAAAAACTCACCAAAAACTTGGCATGCTCTACTGACACAATCGATTTCTCACTACATCTACTAAGCTCACTCAAGCTATTACATTTCTCATCCCTTCCCTCCTTTATGGAGCCCCTCTCCTTATAAACCTACAATCAGCTCTCAAAACAAAACTGTCCTCCTGTTATAATAAAATTGCCAAATTTGCCACTAGCCACAAATCATCTACCCATCACTGTGCATCTCTCCACAAAATTAACTGGCTAGAGCTTCCCAACTATCTCTCCTATACTCAGCTCACTTTTGCTCACAAACTCATCTTTCATCCCTCCCTCTGTCCCTCCCTCAGCTCTACCTTTAAAATGCACCTGCCACAAAGACTCGTAAGATCCAATAACTAAAACCTTATTGAGCTGTACAAACCCCTTCACTCTCCGGGACAAAACCTCCTGTCCTTTGCCCTGGCACGCATATGGAACTCCCTTCCTCCCTCCATTCGTACCACCACCAACCTCCCTGTTTTTAAAATTCACTTCATTCACATCTAACTTCCGCATGGGAATGCTCCTGCTCCCACCCCTCATAGCCTATTCTCCATTTCCTACAAGCAACTACTGCATATATTGAGACACTAAATAATAAGCCAACTGTAATAACATCTTATAATTCTCTAAGCATACAACTCCATTCAAGAAACTATATATTCACTACAGCAATTCTTTGTTTTTTTCTTACAAGATTTAACCAAAATTTTTTTTCGTGCACCTGCTTAATTCTTAGCTTTCAACAAATGAAACCTATCATGGTATTGTAACTGCTTAATCTTTGCTATGTCTAGAAGCAACAAATAACTGAAAGTGTAAACTTTTGTAAACTTTTTAATCTTTGTTTGGTCTTGAAGGTACAAATGACTGAAATTGTAAACTTTTGTCACAGTTGTTCTGTAGTTTAGTCTTTAACCTACAAATGATTGAAATTGTAAACTGTAATCTTTGTTTTGGAGCTTTTCTCTCCAGGACTCCATTGAAAACGGGTTCTTCTTGGCCCAATGGACTATCCTGGTAAACCAACTGCAAATAAATAAATAAATGAGACCTGCTTACCCTCATGCCTTTCCTTTATGCATCCCTTCTTATTGTAACTATTTATCACTATGCTCTGCCATTTCTTAACTGTCCTGTACTGCCCTTCAGCCCGTTTTGTGGAACTAATAGTGTCCAAGCTCCTGTGTACCATATGGTAGATGCTTTCACTGTTCTGCAAGTTATTACCATGAACCTCTTGCCAACAGCCTGCTACAGCAACTGTTGATTTACACTGCCTACCCCTGAATGGTCTCATGAGGTTTACAGTACTGGCACATGCCTCTCTCTTGCTCCTCAACTTATTTTTTGATGTATTTTTTGATGTACTCCACTGTGGTTGGCTTCTAACATTTTAGCACTGCTGTGCTTTCCACATTAGAGCATAGCTAGCTGCACAAATGTGCAATTTTCTTGCCTCCATTTAAATATTTGTTTGTACTTTACACTGCAATGTATCACTGATATGTGTATCTTTTAAGTACTACATTATTAGCATAACATTTTAAAAATGTAATTCAGTATCCTTGCAGTCTTTGCTAAGTTATTGGTGGTTTCTTACACAATCTTAATATTCTTGTATATTTGGGACAGTCTGTGGTCTGAACATCTGATGCTAATACACTGGGAATACAAATTTTAAGTTCCTTTAGGTGGTCTGTTAAGATGTTATGGATTCAGACAAACACTTCTTAGCTTATTTATTGCTACTTCTGGAAATATTTTTTTCTGGAACATTATTTGTTTTTCCTCCCGAACTCTTCTTAACATATCTCTTGCTGGAGTACATTCAAATCTCTGTGGTCTTTTCAGTGCCATTGAGAAATAATTCATGTCTCTGTAATTTTGTCGTAGGAAATGTAAATCTTCAGTATGGATAACAAAAGATCTGAGTAGCTCACACTTAATCACAACCAGTTCTTCTGCCTCCTTTTTTCCAGAACTTTTTTTAACACTTTTTATTCAAAAAACTCTACTGACTGAATTCTTACACCCTGTGGTACTCCATGCTTCTTCAGATCCACTGCATATTGGGCATACCTTGATTTGTCAATTCTTTGGACGCAGTTCCTCTTTAGAGGTGGGGTAAGGCTTAATGTGTCCATTCATTGGAAGCATTCCCTCTCTAGATGTAGGCCATACCTAGCTTTGTCTACTTAGTGGGAGCATTTCCTCTCTAGAGGTGGGGCATACTTTGGTCTGTCCATTCATTGGAAGTATTCAGTCGCTCGAGATAGAAAAGCAGTATGTCTTGAAGACAGATCTCAACTTCTTTGCTTAACAATCAGAGACAAATCCAAGAATAATGAGAAGAGCAAATGCCAAAATTGAAAGTCAGTTTTTTAAATATCATTCTAATTTTGCTTAAAAGTTATTAAAACAATATCTTTGCATCAACCAAAGAAGATTAAATGTAGATTAAATACAGATTATGCTAGCCATCAGATGGGGGTAAAGTCAGGCCCTGAGGCTGTTGAAAGAAAGATAGCCTTGGAAATGCACAGCACAGTAAAATGAAAGGGGTAAGAGACCAGAGCACCTTTCGTGGCATCTCAGATAATGGATAGTCATCTACAGAGACCACACTGCAGCAGCTGGCCATATGATATTTTGCATGTTTTGTTGTTTAGTCAGCTAATAAATTTACTCTCTTGGAACATACCTTGGCACCATATTCACCCATAAGTGTTAAGTCTTAACCTGTAAGCAATTACCACATGGAGAAGTCTCTTTATTTTTAGAGTTTTTACACACCTAAGTCCTGTTCCTACTTCTCCTTCCATCTGTATAGCTTTCCTATCAAGGTCTGTATGAAGATCTAATAATAATATATTCATTCATCATCTATCTCCTGTTGCAATACCTCATTTGCATCCACATAAATCACAGAAATATCTTTTTCTATGTCTATTCACACCTTCTTGCTGAAATTGCTATCATACTTGATATATATATTATATATATATATATATATATATATATATATATATATATATATATATATCTATCTATATATATATATATATATATATATATATATATATATATATATCTATAAATATATATATATAATATATATATGGGTTACCGTTAAAAGATTGAATGTTCAAAACATCGACAAATGGAGATCCCGGTCCATATCATCGACACGTCAGTTGTGCGACAACGTAATTGGTCGACATTTAAATAGTCGACACACACTACGCGGCTAGATTCAAAATTGCCAAACAGTGAGAGGGAAAATATTGTATCCAGTAAGGAGTGTTTGAAACATATTTCAATGTCTGATACGGATTTACCTGGTCCGGGTGAAATAGGAAGCATATATGACACAACAACATCACAAAAGGGTAAAGCAATGCTTCATATCGATGGGTATTTGTATTACCTTGAATGAAGCAGGAATGAAAAGAGATACTGGTGTCGCAAGGAGAAATTAACCTGCTGGTGTAAAGGTAGAGCAGTAACTAAATTAGTAAGTAGTGGTGACCAACCCCTGAAATCTGCACCACATCAGCACAGTGGTGACCCAAGTGAGATAGAGAAATACAGGGTTTGTAGTGATGTTAAACTAAGAGCACAGTGTAGCAGAGATATGCCTTGTGTTTTGCTAGAGGAGAGCTTATCATCTACTTCTTTAGATGCAGTGCATAATGTACCATGGAGAGGAGCACTATTATAACATATTGCAAGAGTACATCGTAGATATCATCTCACCTCTGGAAGTAGGGAATTGAACTTATTGAATGTAGATGTAAGCAGGTACAAGCGTACGTCGTAGATATCATCTCACCCCTGGAATAGGGAATTGAACTTATTGAATGTAGATGTAAGCAGGTACAAGCTAAAGGACGGTGCATTCATTGCTAAACGGATCACTGATACCTCCGGTAATACAGTGGTATATGCATTTAGTACTGTTAACAATTTGTATGATCTCAGTAAGGCTACTATATGGATGATGGATGGTACATATTTCCATAGGGGTCTTACATGTAGACAACTGTATAGTATTCACGGTCTATTAAAGCTAGGGTCATATAGTAAGGTAGTACCGCTATTTTATGCATTAATGAGCTCTAAATCTTTAAAATGTTATAACTATCTTTGGAATGCCTTATTCACTCTACTGGCCGAGAACGGTTTTGTCAAAAGTGTGAAATATATACTATGTGATTTTGAGATCGCAGCCCTGAAAAGTATACGCTTAAACTTTGATGATGTGCAGTCCAAGGGCTGTTTGTTCCACTTTGGGCAGAATGTATGGCGAAAGGTTCAGCAAGTTGGTATGAGTTCACTGTACAACAGTAATATGCAATTTCAGCTATGTATTAAATCATTGGTGGCATTGGCGTTCCTGCCTGAGGATCAAGTTGTGGCAACATTCAATAAGCTCAAAGAAAGGGTACCTGATGAGGGTATAAAATTAGTTAAGTACTTTACTGACTACTGCACCTATGGTAGGCTGCGCAAATTTAGCACTCGTAAGTCTGGTACTGTCCGCTTTCCACCACTATTCCCGATAAAATTTTGGAACATTTCTGAGTTGAATTAACTTTTCCTACCACGGACACAAAACTCGCTTGGCATAGGCATTTGAAGTGTCTAGTGGGTGCGAGAGTGACTGATTTAGATGTAATCTTAAGGGCTCTGTGTAGGGAGCAGGACCGTATAGATGAATTACGTGTGCGAATGGTTACCGGAGTACCTTCCTCACCGAAGAAAAGGAGACTGATTGAGAGACATGATAGATTCCAATGTATACTATCTAATAGGGAAGAGTACGTCCCATTGGACTTCATTTTCAGCATTGCCCGCCTACTTAAAATGTAACCTATTTGTGAATACTGTTACAATGCGCTAAAGTAATGCGCTACAGTGAAATATTGTAAGACTGATATACTGTATTATGGATGACTGTTTAAGTTTCTGTTCTGGATAAGAGGTGACTTTTGCGCTATATTTCTGTGTTTTGAATGAGCATTGACGTGTCATGGACTTACTTTAGTTGTATGTCTATGTTTATATTCTGATTACATACAAGTATTGTGTGTTTGTTGGGGTAGTGGAACTGTTTAATGGATATTAGCGGTGGTGTGTTTGCTGTGTACACTATCGGTGAAATCCATGTCATAGAGTAGCACATCGATATTTTGATGTGTCGAACAACTGACCATCGATATTTTGATGTGTCAAACAACTGACGTGTTGATGATGTGGACCAGGATCTCCATTCGTTTTTCAATGTTTTGAACGTTCGATCTTTTAACGGTAACCCATATATTTTTATATATATATATATATATATATATATATATATATATATCTCCATCTATACTCAACCCCTTTTCCCATTTTGTACATGAGGTAGGAGTGTCACTTTCAACAGTGATAATCATCTCAAGATAGGTTTTATACCGCTGGGTGGCTAGCCCTGCCATGGTGTATACATATATATATATTTATCTATATATATATATATATATATATAGAGAGAGAGAGAGAGAGAAAGAAATAATATTAATAAATTATAAAAATGGTGGTGCAGTGGTTAGCATTGTTGCCTTACAGCAAGAGGTTCTCCGGTTCGATCCTTGGCTAGGGTGCCTTCTGTGCGGAGTTTGCATGTCCTCCCTGTGGTTGTGTGGGTTTCCTCCAGGTTCTCTGGTTTCCTCCCACATCCCAAAGGCATGCCGTAGCTGGATTGGACACTTCAAATTGGCCCTAGGTGTGCATGTGCGTGCCTTCTGTGGAAGGTTGGGTGCCGGGCTGGCAACTTGACACTGTAAAACTCCACTGCCAATCATGAGCAGACAGGTGATCCACTGTGTTGACCCCTAACCGGGAAAAGCCGAAAGAAGAAGATATATAAATATATATATATATATATATAGCTATATATATATATATATATATATATATATATATATATATATATATGAGAGAGAGATACAGATAGATGATATATATATTTATTTTTCTTTTTTTTTTTACAATATTCAACTGCTTCCTCAGCCATTGGTGCTATGGTTTCTTTGGAGTTGCTGTTACTGAAGAAGATGGGACATTATCTTTATTAAGCCCAATGAATAACAAAGCAGAGTCCCATGGCAACTATGTAAAATGTGAATGTTCCTTATGTATTCTTTAACATTGCCAGCTAACTGAGCATGAGGGTACATTGTCAGTCACATCATCTTTATTGTCCCTGTCCTTGGACTGTGGCTTTTCTTTATAGTCACTGCCTTTTTAGTGAAAAGATTTGTACATGCTTTTTACTCAGCAATTCCTACACATACTGGGCTTTGCAGATTAAATGTCATGTATGAGTTTCTGCAGAGCAATAAGCCTGCAACAACTATCATTTATTACTGAATTTTAGGTAATCCCATTATCTGGCTGTTTTTTCTGTTGGCACGATTTTATTTTGCGGTGGAAATTGCTTGTGACTCGTAAGTCTGGTATTGTTATTATTCTTGTTTTAACTTTAGTCTTTTTTTTCCTCAAATATTTTTTTATTTTCAATTAAAATAACATTTACATAATATTTTTAAATATCATTTTAAACAACTATATACAATATTTACAATAGCCTGACTTTCAATTATATACACTGTATGTTTTTAAATATAGAATTAACAGATCAGTTATCAGAGATACAATATTGATTATTGCAGAGTGTCCAACAAAGATATAACTTTCTTCCAAGGATTATTTACCAATGGCCTGGGATATATTCGTAATTCTTTGATTTTTATTTCCATCGATGCAGTTGTCTTCAGTAAAGTGTAGAATTCTTCCAAGGTCGGGGGTGTATTTGAATTCCACCTTCTGGTTACACATTTCCTAGATTTAGCAAGTATTGTCCATAACAAATACATATTTGTCTTATTCAGGTAGGGGCCTTCATTTACATTTAGAATTATCAATACTTTAGTTAAGGTAAAGGATTCATTAAATAAAGCTTGTAAAAAATGATTGATTCCATTCCAATACGATTTAATTTTATTATATTCATAAAAAAATATGAATCCAGTCTGCTTTATCTGACTTTTCACACCTCCAGCAAAAAACATTTGTAGTAGTACTGATCTTCTTAATTCAATCTGGTGTTAAAAATGTTCTATGTAAATATTTCCAGTTAAATATTTTCCAGTACTGTGTATTAGAGGTGTAATTAACTCATAGTAAGATGTTAGTTTTAATTTCTTCTGTTAACTGCAATGACTGACCTTTTGTTAAGAACTGCCAGTATGTTGGTTTGGGAATTGTTTTATATGTTATTAACTCTTTATATAGATTTGAAATGGAATTTTTCTTTTCACAACTATTATATATATAAATTCATGCAGAAAACTTATTAGATTTGGAATATTTTTAAATGAGGAATTGTTAATTAATCTGCATAAATCTTGACTGTAAATTAGAATGCTTTGTAAAGTTAACCAGTCCTGTTTTGGAATATTGTAAGTAGGTTTTATCATATATATATATATATATATATATATATATATATATATATATATATATATATATTTATATAAACCATTTAATTTATTTACACATAGAAATCAGCATAAAAATCCATTTTGTTCCCCGGAGGTTATTGTTTCCCTATATATTTTGTGAGGAAAGTTCTTAGTGATGGTAAATGGGGCTAAAAGGTCAAACCAAAGTTTTAGACCTATGTTTGCATTGATAAGTTTCCTAAAAGAATTGATGTAATGATTAATCTGTGTTGTTTTAGAAGGTTTTGTTATATTATATTGTATACATATGCATAGTATGTACCAGGGTTTGTCTGATTTGTCTACTATTAAATTTTTTTTAACAGATTAAATTCATTTGTTAATATAGCCATTGTTAATTCTTTCCAGTTGGCAAAATAATTTGGGTTTATCCAGTCTATTGTAGTTTTAAGCACATATGCTTTTATATATGTTTCTATTTCTAGGAAGTTCAATCCTCCTTGTTTCCAGGGTCTAATGTATGAGTTAGAGCAACTCTATTCTTTTTGGGATACCATAAAAATTTATTAAACATGAGTTTATTTCTTTAAGAATGCATCTTTCAGGAATTAACTGCATTGCTAATGCTACATATAGTATTTTTGGCAATAAGACCATTTTTATTAATTGCAATCTGTCTTCAAAAGTTAATATAATTTTGTTCCACTTTTCTATATATATTTTTATTGTTTCAATAATGTTTTTATAATTTATTAATTTAATAATTGTTTTGTTTATATTTTTGCATAACACTATTCCTAAATAATTTAGCGTAAGTTCTTGTTTTCCTATGATGGATTTATCTGTAACTTGTAGTTCTTTTATCTTATTTAAAAATAGAAATTTTGATTTTGATCTATTAAAGTGTATGCCTGAAATCTTATAAAATTTCTCCATTACTTCTTCTAGCTCTCCTAATGACTCTCTAGAGTTGGATAAGGTTAATAAAATATCATCAGCAAAAAGCATTATTTTAGATCTGTACTGGTCATAGACTTCTATTCCTTTTATTCTTGGATTATTGCATATTATTTCTGTAAGTATTTCTATAGCCAAAGCAAATAAAATAGGAGAAAGGGGGCATCCTTGTTTAGTACCTTTTGTTATATGGATAGATTCTGAGGTGAAAAGACCTAATTTAATGTAGGCTAAGTTATTAGTATATATGTTTTTAGTAATAAGATGAAGGGAGGAGGAAATTCAAATAATGCTAAAGTTTTAAATAGATATTCCCAGTTGAGGGAATCAAAGGCTTTTTCTATGTCTAATCCGATTACAAGTGTTTCTCTATCTTCTTTATTCACATAATCTATAAGAGTAAGTATCCTTTTAATATTATCATGTGTGCGCCTGTTATATAAAAATTCATTTTGATCATTATTAATTGTCTTTGTAAGTGGGATTTTCATTCTGTGCAAAGGTCTGATGGTTTATTATCTTTTAGAATTGGTGTTATGAAAGAATATTTCAATGAGGGTGGTATTTTTGCTTCTCACTGGACTTTTAGCAAAGTTCTATGAAAAAGGGAGATTACTGTTGAAAAGAAGAGTTTGTAAATTTCCGCAGTTATACCATCTATCCCTGGCACTTTGTTAGATTTACTTTCTTTTATCTTGTCAACAATTTCTTTGCAGGATATAGGTTTTCGTAAGTCTAGTTTTAAGTTTTCGGGAATTTGTTTTATATTGATAAGGTTTGTATCTAAGTTTATTTGGTTGGTATCTAAATCTTCTTTTTTGAAGTGTTCCATATAATGGAACCAAAATGCTTCAAGGATGTCTCCGATATCTAATACTTTTTTCCCTTTCTTTTCATGATATATATTATTAATGTTATTTGCTTTAGATTGTATTTTAATTCTTGTAGATAAGTTATGTAGGTAGGTGGCTAATGAGTGTATTTTTAATTTTTCCAATGTTAGACAAGTTTTGTGTGTTAGAATTTCATTAGATTTTTTTATTTAATTCCTCTATTTCTTTTTTGACTTCTGGACAATTCTGATTATTTTTTTTTTTTTTTAGATTTTGCTGTCAAGAGTCTGGTTTGCAATTCTAATGATTCAGATTCCCACTCTCTAACTTTATTTGAGTACCAGCTAAGAGTCTTACCAAATAAATATGCTTTTAATGAGTCCCAAACCACGACTCTACTGATTTCTGTTGTATTATTAATTTCAAGAAATAATTGTAGTACTGACAACATCCAGGGTCTGAATCAGGGTTTCAGGGTATAGGGCTGCCGGACTGCAGCCCTCAAAAAGAAAAAAGAAAGAAAAGAAATGAAAAAATAAAAATATTTTTAAAATTGCTTATCGGTCTATGCGCATGCTCAGGGCAGCGCGGCCGTCCCCATAGGGACACACAAGGGCGTCTGTGCACTTTACAGTGCACAGACCCTAGGGATGGGGGGACGCGTCCGGACTGCAAGAGGAGCAGCAGGGACTGGGACAGTGCCTCAGGGATCTCGGGAAGGAGCATGTGGATCTGTGGTCTTCAGTATTGCGGGAAGGATGTATGGATTGTACGGACGTTGTATTCATTCAGGATTCAGGTAAGGTGCCTTTCAATTTACAATGTTTATTTTTATTTTTCTTTGTGTATGGTGCTTGTGCTTTACTGGAGTGTGTGTGTGTGTGTGTGTGTGTGAAAATGCCCCAGGTGCTTATGGTGGTGTGGTAGGGAATGCCTCAGGCTTGAACCCTGTACCCTGTATGCAGGTGTTAAAGACTTGAGTTCCCTACCCACCACCATTTGTAAAAAAATTTCAGATTTTTACCTCATATTTGATCTGATCTGTTCCTCATAATATCTGTGGTTTGTAAATGTTGTAATGCTTGATATTTGATGGTGTAGTAGTAGCATTGTTGCCTCACAGCTGCAGGTTCTTGGGTTTGATTCTTGGCTGGGGTTCCTTCTTTGTGGGGTCTGTATCTTCTCCCTGTGTTTGTGTGGGTTTGCTTTTGTGCCCTCCCATGTTACAAAGACATGTCTGCATTATTTCTTCCTGGGCCTCCGCTGAAAATTTGTTTATTTGTTCCAAGTCAGACTGTCCTGATTAAAAATGTTAAATAAAATTGATAGGCATTTGAATTTCAGACTTAAGGGTTTCTGAATGTTTAATTCCTGTGTATTTGATGGTGCAGTGGTAGTATTGTTGCCTCACAGCTATAGGTTTTCTGGTTTGATTCTTGGTTGGGGTGGCTTCTGTGTGGAGTCTGCATCTCCTGCCTGTGTTTGTGTGGATTTGCTCTGGTGCCCTGCCATTTTACAAAGATGTGTCTGCAGTTTTAATCCCGCGCTCTCTGCTGAAAATTGTTTTTGTTCTGTCCGCAGTAAATTTGACAGGCATTTGAATTTCAGACTTCAGGTTTCTGAATGTTTAATTCCTTGCAGATTTGATGGTGCAGTGGTAGTATTGTTGCCTCACAGCTATAGGTTTTCTGGTTTGATTCTTGGTTGGGGTGGCTTCTGTGTGAGTCTGCATCTCCTGCCTGTGTTTGTGTGGATTTGCTCTGGTGCCCTGCCATTTTACAAAGATGTGTCTGCAGTTTTAATCCCTGCCTCTGCTGAAAATTGTTTTTGTTCTGTCCGCAGTAAATTTGACAGGCATTTGAATTTCAGACTTCAGGTTTCTGAATGTTTAATTCCTTGCAGATTTGATGGTGCAGTGGTAGTATTGTTGCCTCACAGCTATAGGTTTTCTGGTTTGATTCTTGGTTGGGGTGGCTTCTGTGTGGAGTCTGCATCTCCTGCCTGTGTTTGTGTGGATTTGCTCTGGTGCCCTGCCATTTTACAAAGATGTGTCTGCAGTTTTAATCCCTCTGCTGAAAATTGTTTTTGCTCTGTCCAGTAAATTTGACAGGCATTTGAATTTCAGACTTCAGGTTTCTGAATGTTTAATTCCTTGCAGATTTGATGGTGCAGTGGTAGTATTGTTGCCTCACAGCTATAGGTTTTCTGGTTTGATTCTTGGTTGGGGTGGCTTCTGTCTGCATCTCCTCCTGTATTTGTGTGGATTTGCTCTGGTGCCCTGCCATTTTGCAAAGACGTGTCTGCAGTATTAATCCCTGCATCTCTGCTGAAAATTGTTTTGTTCTGTCCAGTAAAATTGACAGGCATTTGAATTTCAGACTTCAGGTTTCTGAATGTTTGATTCCTTGCAGATTTGATGGTGCAGTGGTAGTATTGTTGCCTCACAGCTATAGGTTTTCTGGTTTGATTCTTGGTTGGGGTGGCTTCTGTGTGAGTCTGCATCTCCTCCATGTGTTTGTGTGGATTTGCTCTGGTGCCCTGCCATTTTACAAAGACGTGTCTGCAGTTTTAATCCCTGCTGAAAATTGGTTTTGTTCTGTCCGCAGTAAAATTGACAGGCATTTGAATTTCAGACTTCAGGTTTCTGAATGTTTAATTCCTTGCATAATTGATGGTGCGGTGGTAGTATTGTTGCCTCACAGCTATAGGTTTTCTGGTTTGATTCTTGGTTGGGGTGGCTTCTGTTTGGAGTCTGCATCTCCTGCCTGTGTTTGTGTGGATTTGCTCTGATGCCCTGCCATTTTACAAAGACGTGTCTGCAGTATTAATCCCTGTCTCTGCTGAAAATTGTTTTTGTTCTGTCCGCAGTAGAATTGACCGCATTTGAATTTCAAACTTCATGTTCTTCAGAATACATAGTAGCACAACCTTTTTTCTAGCAATTTTCTAAGTTTATAAGATGAATATTTTAAATTTGTCCCTATTTTTGGGACTGTATTCCCCATTATTGGCTTCGTCCAGGTTTTTGTGCTAAGGTTGACAGCTATGGCAAGAACTGAATTCACTGAATATGGACTGTAGAATTGTGCATATTTACTGATAAAGGTGCACTGTAGAATTGTGCATATTTACTGATAATGGTGGACTGTAGAATTGTGCATATTTACTAATAATGGTGGACTGTGGAATTGTGCATATTTACTAATAATGGTGGACTGTAGAATTGTGTATATTTACTAATAATGGTGGACTGTGGAAGTCTGAGTAGACTTTTTATGATAAATGTTCTCAACTGGGCAGTTTTGCCATTATGGGTGCATATGTTTTGTTTCATTGCTTACTGGAAAATGTTCAAAACAAATTTAAAACACCCTCTAACAAGTGTACTGTATTGTACAAGGAATATAATTTTTAGTACAATGAGGAAGGTGTATCAAAGAGCACATGTATGTTTCATATGCAGGGTGCCTATGATTCAAAACAGCCCAAAATTAATCTTTATCTGCCACTGGCAAAATGTATTTTCTTTGAATGTGGGTTTCAATGAATGTGAGTTTCAAGGGCAGAGAAGTTTTAATGCTAAGTTTTCATTGTGAGACTGCATTGCTTTGTTTAACAGATTACTTAATGTTTGTGCTGTAAAATACAAAATAAAACTTTCAAATGAAGTCCAATCATTGAAGTAAAGCAGTATGCACATTAGTGTTTATGGTAAATGGAGTGAAATAGCCAAGTAATGGTTAATTGGAATGGCTGCAGAGGCTCCAGTTCAACCATTATTTTGTCAGGGGAAGGGCAGCAAACTCAGACAGGCCCAGCTGAACTATACCTCCCAACTGTCCAGATTTTCAAAGAATGAATAGATTTTTGCTTCTTATTTTTGGTTTGTTGTTCATAAAATTTGTAGTTTTAATTCCTAAATGATTTGCCAGAAGTCACTAAATAATAAGTTTCAGACTTCATAACCTTCATAAAATGCATGTTAAAGTAAGAGCCGTTCTATCAACTGTCTCAATTTATACAAGAGCAATTTTTAGTACTGTTTATATGTGCCCCAATATATTTGGCCTTGTTCAGATTTACTGCATTAACAGGTTGAGAGGTACATGCAAATAAATTGCTTTATAGAATTAGGCATAGCCAACCTCTCAACTGTCCCCAATTTTTGGCTCAAAATGTTGCTCTTCCCCTAATAATCCCTCCAAAATAGCAATTTTGGAAGAAAACATGGAGGGTTTACAATTAAGAAATAACTGTAATAATCAAAGTTATAGATTACTTGAAATGCATGTAGATTCTTTTATTTTGTCAGCTGCTCAAGGTAGCAGTACTAATATTAAAGTGTCCCTTCTTTGACAGGTAGAAGCTGTATTGTGTGTCTATTTTATATTTTTGCTTCACATTTTGGTCCATTTTCATAAAATTGTGTTTTTGGCAAATTAGTGACAAATCACTAAAGACTGAAGTTAGAAAATGACAGACATTTGAGTTTCAGATTTTATACCCTTCAGAAAATTCATACTAATGCAAGACCTATTCTATTATCTTTCTAAGTTTATTAGAGCAATATTTAAAAATTGTCCTTCTTGTTGTGCCTTTGTCCCACTTCTGTGTATGGCTTTGTCCAGATTTCTTGCTCTTGAAGTTGAGAGGTATGACAAATGTGTCAGGGCCATCACAGTCAGCCAGAGAGATTTCAAATTGTGACATGCTTGTTGCACCCACTCCCCATGTAGTGACTCTGGATGTGTCCAAGCAAGGCAAGGAGTAGTTGTATCTACCTTGGATGGGGAGGACACACTGCATAAGTACTACAGTGGCTTTTCATCTGTCCTTGATTTTGCAGAATGGTCTGGTTTCTGTCATATTTTGTACTGTTGATTTATGCTTATTACTCAAAGTGCCTGTTGCTCTGTGTTTAAGTAGCAATGCTTTAATGACCATAAGGTAAGCTTGTCTGACATCGTAAGATGCAAGTAAGCTTTAATAAGCATACTGTTAAAGAATTGCCAACATTGAAAGCCTTTCTGTTGTTGCCATGCAGAGAATACTTGACTAGATAATGTATAAGCCTTGGGTATTAAAGGACAGGATTCCATTATTTTAAAAAGCTCATTACACTTGTTGGAGACTTCCAGTCATCTCTACAGGCTTTACCGTAAACTAAACAGAATGCCAATCATGTGTGGTCCATAACCTGTACAGTAATCCTTTAAGCAATGTATCTTGAGCTTGTTTCTTGTTTGCTTTTCATTTTTACTTTTATCATGTTTTCCCATGAAACGTTGTCAGGCAGCAGGTCTTTTTCGGATAAGAAACATTTTTACAAGTGGGGGCATCACATAGATTTCTACTTTCAGCATGTTGCTTGGTACTTTAATAAAGCTGAATATATTATAATTAGAACTGCAGTGCAAGGAGAAGTAGTTTGAGTTGAGTGCTTCTGGTTTTTCTTATACTTGATTTTGACTGGCATTCCAGTAATGTATTTAAAAAGTAATTTATTTTTTCATGCCTCACAACCTTTTGTTTCCATCTAGATATTAAGTAAGCTGTCATGCAGCCAATGCATTGAAATATTTTTATTCTTCTACACTTATTTTTGTCTTGATTGGACTTTCATAATGATGGTTTGCCACCCAGGGCAGCGTATTTAATTAAAGTTAGTTCTTTTGTGGTTTTGTGCATAGCTCCTCCCCTTTATGGTTGACCACACCCCTTCCCTTTGACCCCGCCCATTCAGCGTCTCCTGCAGCCCCCCTGTGATTTGAAGTCACCAGCCGCCACTGGTCTGAATTCTTTAATTTTCATGATATATGATGGAATTCTAGTTGAGAGGATTAAAGGTTTAAACTCTATTTGGAGCTTCATTCTCAGAGAGTCATGATCTGAGAAGGGGCATGGAACTATTGAGAAGTTGAGGATTTTTGTTTGTAAATCTTGAACTACGAATAATTTGTCTATTCTGGTTTGTGTTTCAAATCTATGGTCTTTATGGGAAAATAATAAGGATTTATCATCTTTTTATTTTAAAAGTGTCAATTAAATGAAATGAATCAATCCATTTTTTTTTAAGGATTTTGAAATAGTTGCTATGCGGAAAGACTTCCTGGTGGTTTCAGAAGCTTCTAAGGTACAATTAAAGTCTCCTCCCAGTATAAGATTTCCTTTATACTTGTTGGAAAGAAAAACTAGGTGTTTTTTAACCATTCCTGCTCCAATTCCTGGGAACCAATATAGATTAGCTAAGGTCCATATTCTGTTATTAAATTTAATTATAACAAATGCTAGTAGACCTTCTTTGTCTTCATATTTATAAATAACTTTTGGAGTGATTATGTTTTTCTTCCAGAGAACTGATACTCCTTTTGTCTTTGTTCTATAGGAGGATTGAGCTAAGACTGTATAATCCTTAGGGTTCCAAATAAAGCTATAATTAGTGTTAAAATGTGTTTCCTGGAGAAGTACTTCTTGTGCTTTATTTAGATTTAAATATTTTAGTAAGTTCGATCTTTTATTTGCGTTATTTAAGCCATTGGTATTTAATGATAAGAATGTTAAATCCATTTCAAGTTATTGTTGGAAGAAACATTTTGCTTCTTCTTTTTTTTATTTTGATTATAGTAGTTATACCATATTCTCTGATAACATTGGATGTTATTTTTATGTGTGTAAACTTGGGAGTGTAATTTAATGTTCTTTCTTCTTTAAATATAAATAGGGTAAAATTATAGTCAGGCTTTAAAAAAGTACTTCTATAAAACATTAATTCTAAAGTATCAAACACAAGTAAATATGAATTTCCCATTAAACATGGAATGAAAGTCATTCCTAATCCAATAGATAAAGATAGATCTATTGGATTATCACTCATACTTTTAACCAACAATATCAACTGAGCTCCATATGTTAAATTATTATATGGAGAATTTTCTTAAAAGATATGTGAAATTCTATATTATTCTATTATTGTTCTATAGTATTTTATATATCAGGATGGAATGTTAGTAGTGTAAACAATTATTATGTTGACTTAGAAAATATCCAATATTTAGTTACTTTTAAGAGATCCCAAACATGTCAGATATGTCATTTTGGATAAATTAAATGCAACAGAGGAGCATACACTAAATAAGCCAACAACAAATAGATTATTACTAAAATAATTTGACTAAAAGGACTCTGCAGGAGACAATGAGTGATTACCAATGAAATATGAATTTACTGTAGGTGTACTTCTTCCTTTACTTTCCCACTCTTCAGCTCACCAACTTCAACTTACACTTATGAAAATACATGGCTTATCAGTGGTATCCTGACTCTGAATAGAGGTGCCCTACATTCTACTGTGCAGTGATTTTACATATTTATAGATTTACAAAGCAGAGTCTAAGAATGAACTATGATCACCCTGACAATTCCCATCCTGCATAGGGCACCTCCTGCTTCCAGAATGGGTAATCACATCAGGTCTAGAATGATTGTGAAGGTACCTATATGGTAATCAAGACTTACCTTAGGTAAGTATTAATCAAACAGTATTTAGAGCATCTTAAAGAGTTCCCTGGGCAGTTAAAATACTCTTAAGCCTCTCCTCCCTTGACCAAAAACAGATATTTCCTTCCCTTTCTTTCCCTTGTTTTAAATCAGTACTAATAAAAGAATTTCAGCAAATATAGATAAACAGAAATAACATTCAGTAGTCTGTCTTGTACATTACTCGCAATCATTTAAACAAGTCAGTGACTAACATCACTTTAGTAAACATTATAAAGACAAATTAGAAATAATTTCCTACCTCGTTAAATTTTCTGATAAAGCAAAAAGTTAACAATAAGCTATTTTAACCAAAAGTATAAAGCATTTCAAATTTTCCTTGCAGGTTTACATTTCTACTTATATTGAAGTGTCAAAAGCTTTCTTTGAAATCTGTACAATACTTCACTTCTTCAAATCACTCCTTTTTAAATTCAAGTTTTGTTTTGTCAAAACGGCAACAATATTTCAAGGGCACAATTAATATTTAGACTGATATTTCAAATAAATAACTTGTCAGTTGCCAATTGAGTTAGTTTAGAATGTATGGTTAGTGCAAATATAGCATGTTGCAAAAATAATATATTTTTTTTCGTGTGCTCTAGAGACTGTCATATGCAAGTGACATATATAATGTAACATATATAGAGCAGATAGCTTATGGATTCAGGTTGTTAAAGTAAATTATGCTTATTAATCAGGCAGTTTCATTTAAATTCACAAGTAATTTGGGAACATGTCAGTTGAGTGTCCAGGAATGTGTAGTCCAATATGAGTAATTGAGTCCACTTTTCCTCATAAACATGTCACAATTCATTTAACTAAGCAGAGTCTGACATCTGTCTAATAATCATTATAAAGACAAAGAATAGTAATTTTCTAGCTCTTCAAACTTTCTGATATCACAAAATGTTGACAGTAAGCTATTTTAACTGGAAGACTAAAACATTTCAATACTTCCTTGTGAATATATATTTTTACTTTTACTGTAGTGTCAAGAACTGTCTTTGAAATCTATGTATTACGTCACTTCTTTCATCATTCATTTTATAATTCAGATTATATTTTGTCAAAATGTCAGTAGCATTTCAAGGGCACATTTAATATTTAAACTGAAATTTTAAATGACTAGCTATCAGTTACCAAGTGAGTTTGTACAGAGTGTGAGATAACTGCAAAGATAACATGTTGCAAAAAGTAATATGTATCTTTTCATATGCTCTAGAGACTGACAATTTCAAATAACATATAAAATGTAACTTTTACAGTGCAGACAGCTTGTGAAATCAGCATGTTAAAGTGAGTATTATAAACAACCCCTCATTAATATTCCAAAACGTGCACGCTGATTGGTCAGCGTGCACATTGTAAATCAGAGTTGTACTAATGGAAAAAGGTCCAGTCACCCAGATTTTTCCATTAGTATAAGTCTTTTTTTACAGCAACGGAGAACGCAAGATCTCCACTGCTTTTTAGACAATGTCCCGCTATGTTAAACGAGTTTAACATAGCGGGACAGCTTTAAAAAAAGTAACGGAGATCTTCCTATCTCTGTTGCTTTTTTTAAAGGTGTCTCGCTATGTTAAATGGGTTTAACATAGCAAGACAGCTTTAAAAAAAGCAACAGAGATTCTCCATTGCTTTTTTTAAAGCTGTCTTGCTATGTTAACCTCTTTTAACATAGCAAGACCCTTTGTAAAAAGCAACAGAGATCTTGCTTTCTCCGTTGCTTTTTTTAAAGCTCTCTCACTATGTTAAATGGGTTTAACATAGTGAGACAGTTTGTAAAAAGCAACAGAGATGTTGCTTTCTCCGTTGCTTCCACCCACAGCTCTAATGTACTGCGTAAGCATAGGCATGCGCTGTACATCAGAATTGCAGCAGAATACCAGACAGCTGCTGAAGGGCAGCAAGGAGGCATTATACAATGCCATTATTTAAGAAAAGTAATTATTTTTTTTCTTAAATAATGTCATTGTATAATAGCAATAACCGACTTCTGGGTGTGGGTAATGCTGGATTTACCCACGGTTGTCTTTATTTGGCCACTCGGGCTTCACCCTCATGACCAAACCACATCAACCATAGGTAAATTCAGCATTACCCACACCCAGGCGTGGGTTATTGCAATAATACTTTTCAATCAAGCAGCTACATTTCAGTGCACGTGTAGTTTGGGAACATTTCAGTTGTGTTTCTAAGAATATGTAATCCTGTGAGGATAAATCATAAATATTTACAAATAATCCTATTATGTATTTATTTTACCTTGTTTAGGTTGTTTTTCATTTTAATAACTAAACAACATTGCTTTTCTTATTATTTGTTATCTGTGAGGCTAAATACACTTTGCAGATTCACAGTGTCCTTAGAAACTGCAGCAATTGTTTACTGTTGCTATGGCAATGCAAATAGAATGTGAAGAAAGCTTCACTTCTCTTATCCCAAAAGTATATTTTTCCCTTCTTTTTTATGTATTTGTTAATACTAAAAGAAAATAATTCAAAGAACATATGTACATGAATGGAACATTTCAGAGTTAATCACAAACATGTCCCCAATCCCAATAAGAATAACAGTGACCATCATTAATCTAATAAATATTGTAATAATTAAGTTCACTATTCCAATTAGTCTACCTTAAAACTAGATTATTTTAGACTATTATTTGTCTATGTATAGATAGTGAGTTATTAATTATATACAGACTATATTAGTATAGTAAATAGGAGAGAATTTAGAAAAGGAGACAAGATGCAGTTAAAATAAATAATCAAAAAAGAGAGAAGAGAGAGAAAGAAAACAGAAAATTAAGAGACAACACACATATACTATGTATGTTGATTTACAGTATAAATACTTTATGTGCTATATAACCCTCCTTCTGTGAAAGAAAAGTACCCTGTTTTACATACCTGAGGTAATGTGAAAACTCTCATGTGTCATCGATTTTCAAAAAATATAGATAAAGATTCCAGTAGTTAGTTACCTTTGTTTTAAAATTCCAAGCAGTAAAATTGGTCCTTTAAAGTAATGTTAAAACAATTCATATCATAGTAGATGCTTTGAGAGATTTGGCTGTAACAGTATTGGCCTTTTGCTTTTTCTTTTTGATATCTGTCCAGACATTTGTTTCTTTTGTTCTCTTGAGAGAAGGTGACATCCAATCCATATCTTCTGATAAAGTAATCCCATTATGCTTCTTCTTTTGGCTTTTCCCAGTTAGGGGTCACCACAGCAGATCACCTTGTCCGCTCATGATTGGCAGTGGAGTTTTACGGTGTCAAGTTGAAACCAGATGCCCAACCTTCCACAGAAGGCACACACACACACACACACACACACACACACACACACACACACTCACACCTAGGGCCAATTTAGAGTGTCATCCACCTGCAGCATGTATTTGGGATGTGGGAGGAAACCAGAGCACCCGTAGGAAACCCACGCGACCACAGGGAGGGCATGCAGACTCTGCATAGAAGGCACCCCAGCTGAGGATCTAACCGGAAAACTTCTTGCTGTGAGGAAAGTAATCACATTATTAGTTTTAATAAATGAAGAGGCTTCCTCTAAGTCAATAAAAGTCCTCATCTCGTTGGCATACAGTATTCTTATCTTAGCTGGATATGTAAGTTGTGCCTTGATGTTATTTTGTTTCAGAAACTTTATCATTGGCCACACTTTTTTTCCTTTGTTCCATTATTCTAGATGAATAGTCATTATCAAATCTTATTAGGCTCTGTTTATATTTTAGAGGTGCCTTCCTCCAAGCAGATCTTAAAATCAGTTCCTTGTCCAAGTATGAAAGAGATGTTATAATTATTGACCTAGGAGGAGAGTTTGAGTTAGTGGCAGGTTTCCCAAGAGCTCTGTGTGCCCTTTCAATGCTAAAGGAAAGCCCTTCTTTTAAATTTAAAAAGTCAGGGATCCAGCTTGATAAAAAGGAAATAATATCTTCACCTTCTGTGTTTTCAGGTAATCTGAAAATCCTGATGTTATTTTTCCTCTCCCTATTTTCCAAGTCATCTAGTTTACTAACCAACCAAGTGTTTTGTTTAAGAAGCAGTTCTTTCTGTTTCCTCTTCCTTAAGTCTGCTTTCTATGTCATTTAGGGAAACCTCTATTCCTGTTATCCTTGTCTGGTGTTGTTGTAGCATTTCCTTGAAGGTGTCAGCCTGTTTTTGAATGCTTATTTTAAGATTTTCCAGGTTGTCTTTAAAATCATCCATCTTCAAAGGCAACTCCTGCAGGGTAGATGCTATCTGTTGTAGTTCCTTCTTTAAGGCAGCATCCTGGTGAGAATTCTTTGAGTTGCTCATTTTAACAAGTGAATATATCTCCAAGCTTTTTGACAGGAAATTATTTGTAAAACTTCACCAATATTTCTAATTATGTCAATTAGTCCTTTATCTATAAGATTTTATACTTTGAAGAAAAAAATAAAGAATATTTTTTCCTCTTATTTAACTAGTTATATGGAGCTCTAAAATACTGCTGCTTTCAGGCTCCGCTCCCCTTAACTTTAATCTTGAGAACAAATAATTCCAAAGTTTCATTTTATTATCTTTTGTATTGCCCATCTTGTTGTAAAACAGCCTTTGTGGCCATTGTAACCTGAGCCATTCATCACTATTCTGAAGTCACAGATAAATGAGATTATTTTTTGTTAGTTTTCGTCTGCAGTTCCAAATTCATGTTTTGTGTGTTGTAAGTTAAGTATTTTTTTAGACTGTAGAAGAGTCAAAAGTGCCAGTTTCTCCTAACTCATTGCAGGATATTTTGTCTGCAGGGAGACACAGATATTTCACTGTTTTTACAGTTATTTTTGAGGGCACTGTATGCAATTATTTCAGTACCCATTCCCATTATACGTGTACTGGATAGCTTTGCTGTTGCCTTTGTTCCAGCATATGCTGTTCTATTTCATTTTACATTTGACTCTTTTCATGGCAGTGACCTAAAAGCTATAATAATACACAGTACTGGCTTTGAATTATTTCAGTTATGCCAGCTGCCTATTTTTCATTTTTCTATTGTACATTACTTCTCTCTGTTACATATTTTGTTATTAATTTAAATTGTGCTCTTTACACTGTCACAGATCTTTTGGCACATACGTTTAAACATGGATATTCTACTCTTTAAGTACAGAACCTTTATTATGGCAGATAACTTCAAGTAGCCTCTATCCTATGTTCATTATTCTCATGGCTGCAGTAACATTTGGCTATGGGTTGTGTCTTACCTGGGATGCAACATCTGGCCAACTTTACAAAGCTCTGACTCCCAACCACACCTGCACTCTGACTACTGATTGGCTAGCACCTATGAGGGAAATCAACAGCAAGAGTGTAGATAATTTCAGCACTAACCAACTCAAGAGGAAGCAGATTTGAGGCTCACAGGAGTGGCAATCGGCTTTAAGCTTCATTTCTGGCAGGAGAAGGGAAGCCCTTCTACACAGAAAATATTTATCTCAAAGGTTTTCTGTCTAGCACCATTATTTTTAGAACATAACTTATTTTTAAGTATCATAGGCTAATTTTGTGGTAAACGTACTGTTTTTGGGAACTTCCATTTGTATAAGTTTTAAGGATCGAAAAGTGTTTTGCAGTACAGGAATTATAGTTTTCATTGAATGTTTATGTACACTTCATGATGACGTACCCTCAGGTCTTCTTGTCAGGAGACTTCAGAGGAGGGGCTTTGAGTTCTGACAGTGATTTTTTTGTACTATTTTTGTTTTACATTTCAAAGGAAATGCGTGGGGAAGGGTAAGTGCGTGTGGTGTTTGTGAACACTTGTCTGACAAGTCACCTTCTGACTGACTATTCTAGCACTGATTACTAGAAATCAAACATCATTCCCAACTACAACATGGATACTTACCCTGGTCCTGCTGGTTCTTCTCCTGTTGTACTTAAAATTTAAAAAAAAAAAAAAAAAAAAAAAAAAAAAAAAAACATTAAGAAGTGATTGCTGCAACTATGGGTTCAGACAGTGCTTCTAGGGAGGTATCTGCAAAGAAAAAACAAAAGGTTAGACATTGCACATCTGATGACAAGAATTCTGGTCATAAAAATGGTTACAAAAATGATTTCCTTATTGTTAATCCTGGAATAAAGAAGACTGCAATCTTAATAAAAAAATTCCCAAGGAAAGTTTGACAGAATATATTGACATTGACTGAGAAAGGGCTTTTTTTCCTGGAGATTCCCAAGCCTAAAACTTTGATTCTGAGAAAAGGCAGACCTTTCTAACTCCCTTGGAGGAATTTTCCTTTTCAGAAACAATTTTTATGATGAATGAGTTATTTTGGGGGTAAAAAGGTGATGTTCAACCTGAACTGAGGAGATAATATGATATGAGATATTGTAAGTGGATGTGCCACATGACACTCCCATCCCTCCAGTTTTGCCAGACATGGAGGATGTGTTAAATGCTAATAATAACCCCAAATCTCAACCTACATTCTTCAAAGAGGAAAATAAACTTTATAAAGTAGCTCAAGCCAGCAAATTTTTGTTTTCTTGTCTTAGGTCTGACCAAGCTGCCATTTTGACCTCTTTCCCAGCTGGAAACAGACTTCTAGTCAATACTAACCCTTCTCCTGTGGAACAAGAAGGTAAGCTATTGGACAGATTTGGTAAGATAATTTTCTCTTTTTTTACTTCAGCCAATGGAACTCTTAACCACCAAGCATATGTGTGGAAGTTTATTCTTAACTGTGAAGACAGCTTGAGGAAATGCTCAGACACACTTCCTTCAGAAAGTAGCTTCTATCTGAATCTTATTATTTGCAATCTGTTTTCAAGTATTTCAAAATGCTTTGAAGAGTGTATATGATTATGCAGGTACTGTGTCTATGGCCACTGGTTCTGTTACAGTTTTGAAGGGGTATGCCAGGGTATGTAAGCTGAAGTTTGCTGAAGAAGAAAGTCTGAGATTTTTAACTCTACTTTAGATAGGGAGGATTTGTTTGACTCTTTAGCTACTAAAGTCGTCAAACAATTTAGTGAAAGAGGGAAATTGATTCAAGGAGTTTCTAAGATTTTTTTGAGTCTCAAATCCTCTACTCCCTTTAAAAGGCAAAATAAGAAATCTTTGCCACCTCCTGGCAAATATGGAGCAGAAAAGATGGCATGAGAGCAAAAAAGAAAGAAAGAAAAAAAAAGATATGTACTCACCATAACATTCCATGTGAGTTGTTCATCTTGCCTTCATTCTTTACTGATGGGTTCAGAGCCAAGGATGGCTAATTGCAAAAGCTCAAGGTCTTCAACCAGCTTGAGGCCAACTCCCTATCCCATGATGCACCCTGATCTTCCCTCAGATCCTGTTTCCTGCGTGACTACTTAGTAGTATAAATATGCCACTCAGAGAGTTGGATAAGAAACAAAGCACTCTATACAGACCTCAAGTAGACTGGATGGGGGTTGGAGGGTGGGAAGTAAGAATGAAGGTGAGATGAACAACTCACATGGAACATTATGGTGAGTACATAACTGCTTTATGTGAAATTGTTCTATCTCGCCGTTCATTCTTTACTGATGGGTAGCACCCAAGCACCATCTTCTTGGGTGGCTCACGGGAGTGTATTCCTCTGAACTGTGGAACCAAAGGAGGACCTGTCTACTTTGTAATGAGTGATAAAAGTATGAGGTGTTGACCAGGTAGCTGCTGTACAAATAGAGTTTAATGGCAACCTCACAGAAAAGGCTAATGAGGTTGAAATAGCTCTAGTAGAGTGGGCCTTTACTTTTTGTTGCAAGGGGGAATTTTGTGAATTATAAATGAAGGAAATGCAATCTGATAGCCACTTTGGCAAGGTTACTTTTGTCACTGAGACTCCCTTCTTTGACTATGAAAAAAAATGAATATTTCATCAGTTGACCTGAATTGTTTCATTTTTTCTAGATAAAATCATAGTTGTCCATGAACATCAAGTTTGTACAGCATGTGTTCCATCCTATTTGTGTACTGGGGAAAGAAAACTGGCAACTCAATAGATTGGTTAAGATTTGCCTCTGAACAAACTTTTGGTAAAAAGGATGGATTAGTTCTGAGCGAAAGTCTGTCACTATTGAAAATCAGATAAGGAGGTTTGATGGTTAGGACTTGCAGCTCAGAAATCTACCAAGCAGAAGTAATGGCTATCAGAAAAATAGTCTTCCATGAAAGGAATTTCAATGAACAGGAGAAGGCTGGTTCAAAAGGGGATAGTATGATCCTGGATAAAACAAAGTTTAGATTCCATGGCATGACTGGAGATCTGATCGGTGGCCTCAGATGAACGGCACCTTTTAGAAAGGCTTTAGCAAGTTGGTGCAACATGACATTAGAGCCTTGGAAACCAAAATGAAAATGTGATATTGCTACTAATTGAACTCTGATGGTAGCTGCAGCTGCTCCTTCATTGAATAATTTAGTTAGGAATTCCAATATAGATGGGATCGGAGCTAGGTAAGGATCAACATCATTCTGAGAGGCCCATAAAGAAAATATCTTCCATTTGCTAAGATATATCTTTCTGGTGGATGATTTATGAGAGGATGTTATAATATGTTGGGCCTCAGTTGAGGGGTTATAAATCCTGGCTATTGTGGGAATTGAAGCAGCCAAGCTGTCAGTTTGAGGGATTGAAGTGAAGGATGAACAGCCCCCAATGAATGGGTCAACAGATCCGGAACTAGGTCCAGGATCCAGGGTTCTTCCAAAACATGAGGCTGGAGGAAGGGGAACCAAATTTGCCAAGACCAGTAAGGGGCTATTAGTATCATGGTCCTTCCCAGTAGTTTTGCTTTCTGTAATACCTTGGGAATCAGAGGGAAGGGGGGAAATGCATAAAGGAGACCCAGGAGCCAATTGTGCAGCAGTGCATCCCTTGGGGCTTCCTCTGGCTGGGGAATTAGGGCAAAGTAGCTCCTGCATTTTGTGTTTATTGGGGTTGCAAAAAGATCGCAGCAAGGCTGACCCCACCTGCTGAAAATCCTTTCCACTACTTGTTGCTTTGGAGACCACTCATGAGGCAGTAAGATTGCCCTGCTCAGCTTGTCTGCTATCACATTGGATTTACCTGGGATGTGCATTGCTAATAGAAAGCGCTGGGAGGAGATTGCCAACTGCCATACTCTCATGGCCTCTCGACACAGGGGGTAAGATTTGGTTCCTCCTTGTTTGTTAATGTACCAGACCACTGACATGTTGTCCGTCTGAATTGTAATTGTTCCCAGAAGTAGAGAGTCTTGAAAGGACTGCAAAGCTAGAAGTACGGCTCTCATCTCCAGGACATTTATATGCAGATAAGCCTCGTGTTTCTTCCATGTGCCTTGGGCTGTTCTTCCCTGAAAATGCCCCCCCCCCCACTCAATCAAGGAAGCATCCATTTTCACCATGGCTATGGGAATGGTAGAACAAATGGACGTTCCTGAGATACAAGTTGAGACGTCAGCTACCATTGAAGGCATACCTCTCAACCTGGAAACAACAAAAATCTGGACAAGGCCCATGAAAAATAGGTACAAATCTGTACACTGATTAACATCAAATTTGCATACATAATTATGTAATCCCGCCCACTCCAATGGAATTGTGGGATACTAACTTTCAAATGCAAACTGAAGAACAGACAACCAAAATATGGCACCAGAGTCCCCCTGCAGCCATTCCAATGTCCCATTACCTGTCTATTTTGCCCCATTTACCATAAACACTAATGTGTGCATACTGCTTTACTTCTACAATGATTATTTAGACTTTATTTTTACATTTTATAGCACAATACACAGACACTAATAGACATATGCTAAACAAAGCTGCTAAACAAAGCAATACTGGCTCACAATGAAAATAGACTTGGCATTAAAACTTCTCGGCCCTTGAAACTCATTCATTGAAACAGCATTGAAAGACACACCACATCCAAGGAAAATGCATCTGCCCAGTGGTGCATAAAGATTACCTTTGTGTTGTTTTCAAATCATTGGCATCTCTTCCATACAAAACAAGAAGCATAGTGGCAGGCTGCCTCTCTCCCTTAGAGATACAGGTGCTAGACTTGGGGTGTATTTCTAACTTCCATGCACTAGTCCAGATTTCTCTTGAATAGGGTTAGAGAAAAGCTCTGCTTCACACATATGGGAAACCTGTTCCAGAAAAGGGGAATTCTTTAAGACATATACCTGACTGCTTTAGAGGTGGTGGGAAACTGGACCAACATGTAGATACTCACATAGACATTAAGAGAACTGCAATCTGCATACAGTTAGAAATCAAACTATAGCTGCATACAAGCTAGAAATTTGACATTAATATTCAATTGCATTTAGCTCTTAAAAATTCTCTACATTATAATGAAATATGTATTCTGTCAGGCTTGGTTCTGGTACCAAATAAAACATATCAGACTGTGCATTTTCCTTAAAAAATCTGTAGAAATATTAGTTATTATCCAGGGTTGTCAATTGAAACTTAAAATAAAATCACAATAAGACAAACATTAACTCAATCACATCTTACAGATGTTAAAAGATACAGACCTTGACTAATGCATACTTTTAATGGTTTACCAGGAGCCATTTCTGACAATATCAAATTATAAAAGCATGCTTCAAACAGAAATAAGTAACACAAGAGCCATAAATTCTTTTAAAATGTGTAAACAGCAAAGTGGTTCAGCAGAAATTCATGTTTTCAAATGGTAACATAAATTAGATTGTGAGGCATAAACTCAATTTTACATTGCTAATTATACCATGAAAGATGATTAGTAATTAAAAAGCATGAATGTGATTGGTTGTTCATTAGTACATGTCAATGTAAATCAAGCATTATCCAGAGAATGAGGCCTGCTCCAAAAGCTCAAAAACAACAGCAAACTGCTGCCACTGAAATCATTGTAGATTAAAAATACAGCTTATTTTCTCTACTAACAAGAGAATCTAAACTAGCAGCCTAAAAAACAAAAAATTAAAATACACCCTCTATGTACTAAAAATATCCTGGAAATCTATATAGCATATTAAAAACATATATTCAGCACACCTGCACTGTGTTAGTAAGGTGTGAGCATTCTTGAGTACACAGCTTGATGAGTACACATTCTAGTTGTAATCTACTCAGTCCAAGAAAGACTAACTGGCAGCAGCTATACTAAAACAGATGTACTGTGGAAGTGACTTCACATACATAAGTGTGTGCATGAACACTAAGTCTACCAGGCATCACCCATTGTTACAGTCAGTGAGAAGCAGCAATGGAACAAAAGTTAAGTTTTCTAATACACTACCATTATTTTATAAATGTATCAAGCTTTTTTTTAATAATGCCATTGTGTAATCACAGTAAATCATATCTGTGAATAGGCCCTACAGATTTACCCATGGCTAGTTGTGATTAGTTGCACCAAATATGGGTAAATCCTACATTATCCACAAATAATGATATATACCTATTTAACAGATTTCAGCAAAGTTAAAATGCTTGTGAAAAACTCATAGATTTAAGTATCTCAGCAATTGTAACAGACAAACACACAATATGAGCAGCAGTTTTTTTGGAGAATTGCCCTTACTCCAAGGTAAAACAATCTTCAACATAATATTTTTATATATATATGTGTGTGTGTTGAAGTTATTTCATGCAGCCCATTTGCATAGCTTATGGAACACACCCCAAACCTTGCATTCCGTACAAGTTATGGAGCTAACCTTTCAACAGATTAAATGCATTTGCTTAAAGTAATTTGATTTTAGGAATATTAAAGGGACTATAAAACAGTGCAAGTATTAACAACTCTTGCTATATCCACTGTGGTACACCCCCGATACACACAGTTTATGTCTGTGAGAATAAAACCCATAACAAGAAGTATATATGTGATATGTTTTCATACAAATAACAAATCAGGCATATAGAAATTCAGATGCAGTCAGATAAAATATCACTCCCTGTCGCTTTAGTTCCTAACCTAACACACAATCTTGTAATATGTGAAACATTTCCCAGTCCAAGGCCTGAATATACTCCTAATGAACATGAAGGGGTTTTGCAATAGTAGCATGACATGCTGTTAAAACACACAATCTTGACAGAAATACTTAAAGTCAGAATGGGGGTGGACAGCAGCAACACTTGATACACTATTAAAACACACACACACACACACACACACACACACACACACACACACACACACACACACACACACACACACACACACACACATAGTCGTCACTGTTACATACTCCTTACCAGTTCTTCAGCCAGCCAGGATATCCGTCCCACAGCTCCTGCTCACAGCATACGCATTCGCCAGCCATTGCTGTAACTATTACCGAATCCATAACTGTTCCCACTCACAGCATTTGAGCGCCAGGCAGAATGAGCTCAATTCTGGGGCTGAGCTCAATTCCGATAGGCTGGCAGCACTGATGGTGGGGACGTCATCGCGCACGCGATGACGTCAGCAGAAACAGTGCGAAAAATGTAAACAAAGTGGAAAAAAATCAGGAATGAAGGGTTGCCACTTGGGAATCGTGGCACCCCTTCATTTGGACCCCAAAACTCTGTTAAACCTGAGTAATTCAGGACAGTTGGGAGGTATGATTGAAGGTCCTTTTTGCATGCATTCGTTATGACAATTTGATGTGACAGTGGAAGTTCCTGAAAGGACCATTGAGAGAATAGGAGTCATTGTAGAATTCACATATGCATTCGTGCAAGGGGAATGGCAATGATTGCTGCTGCCTTCGCTCCTAGCAATTTGAGTACCATTGAGACAGGGGCTTTTTTCTTGGAAGCAGGTCTGATACTTGTTCTCGTAAAAGAGAAATTCTTTCTGGAGGCAGACTTAATGTCATAGAAGCTGTGTTTAGTTTTGCTCCTATGAAGATGGTCTGTTGTGATGGTGATAAGGCAGAATTTTCTGAGTTGATGGTAATCCCCAATTGATTGCATAGGTGTAAGGTTGTATCCCTCACATGAATGAGTTGATGCTTGGTGATGGCAGTGAGGAGCCAGTTGTCTAGATATAGAAACACCTGGAATCCCAACCATCTCAGGTGAGCAGTGACTACTGCTATACATTTGGTGAACACTCTGGGGGCTGTAGTGAGACCAAAGGGCAGAGTGCTAAATTGATAATGGCTGTCTCCCAGACAGAAGTGTAGATGATCCCTGGATGGTCTGTCCATTGTTATGTGGTAGTACGCATCCTGAAGATCTATAGAGCACATCCAATTGTCTTTCCCCAGAAAGGGAAGTATTGACTGAAGTGTGACCATCTGGAATTTTGTCTTTTTCACTGACTTGTTTAGTCTGCATAGGTCCAGAATAGGTCTCCAGTCCCCTGTTTTCTTTGGAACTAAAAAAAACCTGGAGTAAGTTTCGGATCCTCTTTGGTTTGCTGGGACTGGCTGGATGACTCTTTTGTCCAGCAACCTTTGGACCTCTAAGGCTGCTAGGTCCCTGTGACTGGGTGGAATACCTGGGATTTTCTTTATTAGAGGGGGTGGGGTGGCAAAAGGAATACAGTATCCACTGGATATTATGCTTTCTACCCAGCTGTCTTTTGTTATTTTTAGACAGGCATCTAGGTACAAAAATAGGCATCCCCTGACTGCCTCCAGAGATGGACAGTTGGGCACCCTCTCAGGAGCGTTGATAGGGCTTGCCAAAGAACTGCTCTCTGTGGCCCTGGTTCTGTGGACCCCCTCTGCTGCGTGGATGGCATCTTCCATTATGGGTCTATATTACATCATCAAACTCACAGGAGTTCAAACATTTTAATATCGAACCATGATGTTCGATACCCAAGAATTACAAAAACACAGAACAGCAATTTTTTTCCCTGGGTAAAAAATTGCTGTTCCGGTACAAAAAAAAAACCCCACTTACACTTTAAACTTAAACTAATGTGGGGGTCTTCACCTTCCCATACCCCAATACTTAAATATACCAACTCCAAGACTGCACCACAGTGGAGGAAATAGCAAAGCCCCAAAAACGACCCACTGATTTTTTTCCCTGGGAAAAAAATCGGTGTGCTGTGGCTTCACTATTTTCGTATTTCAAACATTTGGGTTTGATATTACAATGTTCAGACTCCTATGAGTTCACCGTTATAATATAGACCCTTCCATTATTACCCCCTCCCCTGCCTCTAGAGGTGGTGTCACCACACGTGTTTTGGAAAGATCCTCGAGACTTCCAGAACCATATATTTCCACCTCCCTTCCCTTTGGGGTAAGGTCTGTTTGGGGCAGAGAAGTGTACACTGATGGCAGACAAGGTTTTTCCATCTTTCTCACTCCTGGTAAGAGTTTCCTTAACCTTAGGTCTGAAAAGGAATGAACTGTCAAAGGGGGTTTTAATGAAGGAAAACTTAAAGGGTTCCATAAAGGAACATAAGCGCATCCAGGAATTTCTCCTGAGAGCGATTCCTGTACCCACTGCCCTGGTCATACCATCAGCTGCATAATACAACAAGCAAATGGAAGAGTTTTCTATCGAATTAAAAGTGGAGAGCTGGGAAGTTACTTTGTCCAAAACTCCCGCAGCTACTGAAACCTGTAGGGTATCTCTTACCTCATTCAGGAGATCCCTTTGCAAGCTGGTAAAATGTGTGAGGTAGTTCAGTGATTGAAGGACAAAGGCCACTGAACTGAACATATGCTTCTTGTATCTGTCCATAATCCTAAATTCCCTATTAGGAGGAGGAGCAGAAGAAGAAGTCTCTGATAATTCCTTCTTAGTGGCTGCTGCTGTAGGGACCCTTCAGACTCATCAAAGTCAGTATCCAAAGTGACTGACTCCTGTGGGGAGTCCAAATGCTTCCTCTTGCAGAGTCTCTTCCAAGGCACTTCTTCAGTGGGAGCTTCTGGAGAGGTCTTGGATAAACATGGCTCACCCAATGGAGTTTCCTGAGGATTAGGACCTCTACGCTTCAAAGGAGCATGTGATGAAGAGGCAGACACCAGTACTTTTAGGGAGAGAGCTGCTTGAACTGATGGAGTGGTTGCCGGGGCGGACAAACCCCTCCCCATAGCTTCAAAGGCCCCTCGGCCACAATGTCAAGAATCCGTTGAATCCAAAGATCCAATGGAAATCATTTGTGCCAGCACAGAGGGCTCTGAGCCAGAGTTTGGGGCTGAGTTCACCTGAGCCAAGGCCCCAAGAGGTAAAGTCATCACCGACAAGTCGGCCGAACAATCCTCCTGGACCCGACCAGTGAGTGTTGGCCCCGAGATTCCACGGTTGGTGCCGAGGGTATCTGGGCAGTTGGGGCTGACAAACCTATAGAAGGTGTCGGACCCAAAGGGTCCACAATCATCAGTTCCACGCTCTCCGACTCTGAAACATCCATGCAAGTCAGAGGAGGAACAGAAGATGTAGATGGAACTATGATTGGCTCCGAAGCCCACTGGGTCGATGCCGATAACATTTTTGCTAGTGCCGGTTTCTGTAGGAGCTTCTTCACCACACCATCCATATCCAGATCAGACAGTCTATTTGAGACCCATGAGGAATGTGACAAGGCCAAAGATTATAGTATAGCAGACTTTAAGATTGGAGATACCGGTTCCAAGGTCGGGGACCAGCTCTGAACCATAATGACAGTCAGTTCCGAAGGCTGTGGAACTGATGTCACTGCTTTACTGGAAGCTGAATTTGATGCAGATGGAGATTTGGATGGCGCCTTCTTCCTTGAGTGTTTGTCTGGCTTATCCAAGGACTTCTGAAAAGATGATTTAAGTAGACCTTTATCCATCAACTTTCTCTTCCTCTCATACAACACTCTTGAGCTGAAGGAGTGGCATATAGAGCAGCTTTCTTGCAGGTGAACCTCACCCAAGCAGTAAACACATTCAGTATGTCCATCTGTTATTGACATCTTTTGCCCACATCTAGGACACTTCTTAAAGCCAGACATGGCTTTCTGTTTCTCCTGGTGTGTCATCTTCCACAAGCAATTCACACAACAACAACTATTCAAGCCTTGTAATAAAAGGGCTTAAACTAATCAAAAAACACAGAAATTATTTACATGCCCTGTGTAAAAAGAAGGGCTGCAATTACACTCTAACACATCATGCTAACACTAGTAAGAAATAGAAACCTAATGGCCTAAAAATACGGCCACTACTTTACTAAACAGGAAGAAAATGCAAGTATACACCCTGTAAAAATGAAAGGGCTAAGCACGCACTCTAACAGAGAAGAAACTCTGTGCCCTATGAAAAACTGCGAGCTAACACTATTAAACACACTAATTATGCTATAATATCTATCTATATGCTCTACAAAAGAGCTAACACACACTTTAAACTAATAGAAAGAAGAATTAAAGGGCCTAAAAGAAAAACACGGCCACTAATTCCTCTTAAACCCACTAACTATGCTAAGTGAAGAGAGACAGGGAGAATAGAAGGCCCATCCACAAAACATGGCCTTAAAGACTAAATATCTAATACAAATGTAACTATAAGCACAAGCCTACTAATAATGGTAATCTGCTAAATGTTTGCCAAAAAATAAAGGTATACTATATTGAGTAAGAAAAGTATTCAATGGCCCGAGCTGGTGAATGTTCGATCAAGTTGCAGCGGCAAACGAAATCTGGGGGAAGATCAGGGTGCATCATGGGATAGGGAGTTGGCCTCAAGCTGGTTGAAGACCTTGAGCTTTTGCAGTTGGGGAACCCATCAGTAAAGAATGAATGGCAAGATAGAACAACTTCACATTGATAATTTCAAAAAAAGGGACAGTCTATTCCTTCAGTATGACTTCACCAGCATTCTGTCACCCCCACACACACACACACACACACACACACTATTTCTTTCAGTTAAATGTTCAAAAATCTCCCTTGACTAAGTTACACAAGATTGTGTTTCTAGGCTGCCTTCTAGACACTTCTCAGCAAAAGGCTTTTCTTGTCCAGAAAAATGTGGATTATTATCTCAATATGTTCCTGAGCTTCTCCAATCAGTTTCAAGCTTCGGCAAGAGAATATTTCAGGATCTTAGGATTTATGGTTTGTATCATTCTCATGATCTTCTTGCCAGGTAACACATGAAAAAAAAATCCAAAGGCTTTTAAAAAAAAACACGAACCCAAATTTCTATCCTCTGGAATTTCAGATTCCAATTTTCACCTTTGTCAAAAAGGAACTGTGCTGTTGGAGATGACAAATTAGTTAAAATTCCTTTTCTCTTACTGCCTAAAGTCAGTCCATAACTACATACAGTTTCTTGTGAAGTAGTTTCTATGGACGTAAAGACGCAAGGCCTGTGGAATTCTTTAAATAGACCAAAGCACATAAATGGCAGAGATGTTACCTATGATCTATGCCGTAAAATCTCTTCAATCTGTGGTTCCCATTTCATCTATAGGTGATTACAGACAACACCACACTGATGTGGTATATAAACAAACAAAGACTGCTAGGTCTAACCTTCTGTGCAGATAAGCTATGATGGTTTAGAAGGTAGCATTCACCATGGTTTAACCCTCCAAGTATCTTACATTCCATCACAGAAAAATATAGTGGTAGACAAGCTGAGCAGGACTAGGACAGACCTTCATGAATGAACAATGAATAAATGGGTCTTCTAGGAATTGATCTCATTGTTGGGAATACCTTTACATAGATCTGTTTGTCTTCTTTAAAAACAGACAACTAAACAAATTCTGCACTGGGACTTTGCAGGCAGGCCTGGAAAGCAGATGCATTCTCATTACTGTCATCATGAATGCTTCTTTGTACATTTCCACCTTTTCCCAATATCAAGGGTAAAGTTGAAGATTTATAAGGACTCTCCAAAAATCATTGTGATGACTTATTTGCCTAGGCAGCATTGTTCCTCCTGTCTCATGGAACTGGCCAAGGGCAGTTACCACAAGTTTCCTCAAATATTGGATCTAATCACATAAAACAAGGGGAGTTTGATGCACTCCAGTTTCAAACAACTTCAGCTAACACCTCAGATGATTCAACTTTGATATATTTTAGGCATATTTTATGAAGACGTGCAGCAAGTATTAAAGGAGCCAAAAAATGCTAGTAGGACATCTTGCATAAGTATGTGGAAAAGATTTTCTAGTTGGTACGTAGTCAATAATCAGTGACTTAGGGATTACATACCTTTGTTTTTTAAATATTTTTGTGACTTACTTTCCTCTGGCCTTTCTTATTCCCCTATCAAGGTTCATCTAGTGATCATTTCAGCATGTTTTCCCATCTCTGTTTCTGGTAAAAGAGTTTCAGAAGGGAGTTATGTATGTTATGACACCTAGAAAACAGATTCCTCTTTTTTAGGATCTTAAATTTGTGCTGGGAAAGTTAACTATGCCTTTGAACAAGCTCATCAGGCCGATTTACGATTCATTATATGGAAGACAATATTCCTTACTGCTCTGACATCTGCAAGAAGAGTATCTGAGCTGCATGATCTTATGGTGGGAGCCCTATCTGGCCTTCGCTAGAGATAGGGTCACATTAAGAACACATCTCATTTATTCCCATAGTTTTAGAGTTTACTTTGAATCAAACAATCAATCCTTCAGTATTTTAGCTAAAACTCCAGAACCAGAGAAAAAGCATACTGCATAATCGATACGTGCAGAAGCAGCTCAGGTACCATTTTAACAGCTGATTATTTTTTATGATGGGACAATGAAAAGTCAACCCATGTCAAAACAGACAATTTTGAGATGGTTGTCCTCTGTTATTGCATCTGACTATTCCCTCCATGACAAATGTATTCCAGGCAGAATCAAGTCACGTGTGTCTCATTTTTCCTACTGGTGCCAAAGTAGCCTTTCCCACCCTTTTACCTCTAGTAAACATGAAATGGTCTGTGTAAGGCTAGGATCTTTTTTTTGTTTCACAGTATTTCCAGCATAACCAGGCTGCTTCGTTCCATTTCAGTTACACAAATATTTAATATTTTCATGTCTTACTCACCTATAATATAAAAATGCCACACACAAATTTTCTGTAATGTGCCACTGAGGGTACTCTTAGTGAGTTACAGCTCTTATCCTTGGATCTAGACCTCCAGTTTTATGACTGGTTGATCACTGGCAAAAGAGAAGTTAAAGGGTTAAAATTTCTCTCCTGTTTTAGGGTAAAAAATAAATTGCCAACTCTAATATTTAAGTTGCATATCTATAATTGAAGGAAAATGTGTCTTTGCTGCATTCTGTGACACCTAGAGGCCAGTAGATAGATGAAATGAATTTACTGAGGTAGATATTCTGTTACAAAGTAAAAAATAACAGAATTTCCAAAGCAAAATACTGGTTACATAATCTGGGTGAAAAAAGGCAAATAGTGTCCATGCAATAGCTGCAGCTATAGTTGAAGGAAACAAATTATGCAGCTGGTATCATGGTGACCGAAATAAAAAAAAAAGACCATTTCTTTTATTTAGACTATCAGTCTAGCACAATCCTCTGTGGTCCAGTTTTGATATTCTGGAAATAGGTATTATTTTGTAGAACAGCAGTATAGGCATGAAACCTTAGAATGCATGAGGCATGAAACAAAATGTTTCTTCTTCATAGCTTTAAGTTCAAGTGCTATGCCCATCTGTGTCACATGACTCACATTCCCACATTACTTTATTATTTTAAGTCTATCAAGAAATGGAGAACCTCCAATCAATGAACCCATCTCATTTTGGATTTATCAAGGATATGTTGTGCTTACTCAACCTGCTGGATTATTTTCACAAGGTCACCAAGGCAGTGGGTGAAAGCAAATTAGTGCAAACCAATAACTCTACCTGGCCAAAGCTTTTGACACAATTCCCCACTCAGACATAGTAGAAAAGCTAAATAAACTGGGAATAAACATCTGTGTTACCCGCTGGATTGTCAACTGGCTCACAGATAAGATGCAGGAAATCAAAATCGGGGAAGTTATCTCCACAAAAAAAAATAGTCACTGTTCGAGTCCCCAGGATTCTGTGCTGGGACCTTTCTTGTTTGACATATGCTGTTCTGAAGAAAAAGCCAATACCAAGGCTTCTGACTGACTATATTTGGAGATGAGTGCAAGCTAGGAACAGTCACTGAATCCCCAAATGACTTAGCAGTTCTGCAGGAAGGTGTGACCCTCATAAATAACTGGTGCAAAATCATGAATTGAAACTACATACTATAAAATGCATGGAGATATAGTCACATTCAGAAAACATCTCTCATTTATGCCCAAAATAGTTTCAGAATTTACTCTGAATCAAATGATCAATATCTCATTACTTTAACCAAATACCCAGAACCAGAGAAAAAAACATTCTGCATAACCTGAACATGCACAGTCAGCTCAGTTGCTATCTTAACAGAAAAAAGTACTTTAGAGAAGTAGATCAGTTGTTTATTTCTTATCTCGGGATGCCATTGTCCCCCTTTACTCAGCCCTTATTAGGCCAATCATTGAGTACAGTGCCCCATTTGGTATGTGCCTATCCAGACACATGCAACAACTGGAATGCCCATAGGAATACCTTACTAAAAGGATACTATGCCTGAACAATATGTTCTACAGGGACCAACACAAAGTCCTGTCAATATACTCGGTGTCGTATATACTGCTAAGAGGTGATCTGTGTCTAACATACCAGACATCCTCCAACCCAATACTGATACATTTACTGGACATCAGTAAGTCAAACAGCATCAGAAATACTCAGGCTAGGGATTTAAACCTCTTCTGCAACATCAACAGAACAGTTTGGAGGGACAAGTATGTCTCACAGAGGATACCACTGCTCTGGAACAGGCTCCCAATCCACATAAAACAAAGTTCATCCTTGTCCATATTCAAGCACAACTTGGCCCCATGGATGGGAAACAAAAAATTTACCCCAGGACTGCCCCCTGTACTACTAATAGACAGAGGCAGCTCCTAAATGCTTTATCCCATGCATGGGTCCCCATAAATTATCTATGGTATTATCCAGTTAATATATAATTATTGACAATGGAATAGGTGAGGCCAATCTTTAACCAAATGGAATAGATTAATTCAAGCACAAAAAGGCAAATGTGCTGGGCTTAAAATAGCCAGCAAGCGGGGTTAGCCTAGTATTTACCTATGAACCTGTGAACCTATGAAAGTATTCTACTCAGTAGAATTTTAATTTGACCTATGAACCTGTGAACCTATGAAAGTATTCTACTCAGTAGAATTTTAATTTGACCTATGAACCTGTGAACCTATGAAAGTATTCTACTCAGTAGAATTTTAATTTGACCTATGAACCTGTGAACCTATGAAAGTATTCTACTCAGAAGAATTTTAATTTGCAACAGATTGTATCTATATTAGAGCATAACGTATGTTATTATTTTTAGCTATGGCAACTCTTCCTGATTTGAGTCCCACAAATCTAAAAAGTACTTAACTCCATAATAGCCTACTTACTCAATCTGATCAGCTGTACTGTAGATGTTAGGAGTCCCCAAAATAAGCCTGGAAACATTAGCTTCACATTTGTTCTCATAGCAGACTCATTTCCTATCTCGATCACTGCCTCATTTGCTAAGTATCAGTTTTATGACTCAGTCTTTTGGAGTTACTAAAAGCATACAGTTCTGAAAAGTTCAATAGCCACTAGATTTTAATAAATATAAATTATATTGTTCTTTGAAATATTATTTTGTAGTTTCATAATTTTGTCCAATCTCTGCATCTTTTTTAGCCAATCTCAACTTATTTTATTGCAGTTTTCACACAGCTTAGGTTAATAGTTTTATATTAAGTTTAGTTGTTTATTTGCTTTATAGCTAATCAACTAAAGCACACAATCTTTCAATTCACTGCGGAATTATGGTACTTTAGACATGTTAGTTCTATTGCTGGTCATGTCATCTTCAAGAATAAAATTGTGTAGACTGCATCACTCATCAAATTACTCAACCAAAAGAAAATACTTTAAGTCTCTGTGACTAAATAGCCTGTTGTTCTAATCCTCTCACTAGTTGTAAAGAGCTACCTTATACATAACTACAAATGAAACAGTATAGAAAAATGTCAGGACACCAGTAGTAATGTAATAACTCTGAATGTCTTTTTGGCATAACCATAGAGAACAAATATGGTGGCAATTTAAGGAAAATAAAAGTATTATTGGTCATATTTTTTCATTTGGGAATAGGCATTGACTTCCTTTATATTTTTGCTAATACATGTAGGGTTTAAGTTATAAAAAGTACAGTGAGGCTCATTATAGATGTTCAGTTGCTTTCAATCTGCTAGATTAATTTCTAGTAAAGACTGGTATCTGCTTCTTTGTGACTCCAAGCTTTTGAATATCTTTCAGGCAGTTTTCACAGTTATCTTCTTAGATGTTACAACCATATAGAAATCTGATGCAAGTATAAAGTTCAATGTTACAGTAAAGATTTTTTTTTTATTATTTATTGCATGCATTTCCTTTAAGGTGCTATTCTTCTTCAATAAATATCAAATCCGTTTATTTCCTGTGCAAGTTTAGTTGTTCTCTACTTAGCACAGTTCTGCTATGAAGAGCTCCTTATGCAAGGTCATATTTTAGAATATCACAGAGCCCACCAGTAAGTTAATAAATACAGGAATGCTACCTCTGAACGAATTTCAATTTTCATTTAGGAAAAAGGTTTGTGTTCAAAATTGATAGATTACTTAACAGAGGTGTATATGTCACACTAGTATGACACTCGTGAAAAATGGAAATAGTAAGTATGGAGACAGGTTTTTGAATATATGGTTAGACTATGTGTTTCAAAAGAAATTGTTTCCAGCAACTGATTGACTAATGATTTCATTTTGATTCAGTTGGCATACATGCTAAGGGATTGTAACTATTTCGTTGTAAATACAGAATGGATATTTAAATGAAAAGGTTATTTGCTAAAGTCATTTGTTACAGGTTCATTTCCATTTTGTTAATCGATTAATTGATCTTGCATCACAGTTGGATGCATTTGTCTTATTTCAGGTGCCGTTTAAGACACATATATATTTAAATGGTGTGTTTGTCAATACATTTCAGCCTTAAGAGTTATAGTTTGGTCAGAAAAAACATGGCTGTTTTTTTTTACTCCTGTTGATACATGATTTATTAACGCAAAAATAAATGCTGACTAAATGGCTATTGTTTCAGTATACCAAAATGATTTCTTTGTTGCTGCACAAGCAATCACTGCTGAAATATTTATTTATTATCTACCATTTGAAACTACTTTATTGATAGTTCAGACTGAGCTAGGAATACAGCAAGAATGACTAATCCTAAATTAATGTATTTATACATGCATACCTATATGTGTGTATATATATATATATATATATATATATATATATATATATATATATATATATATATATATCATGGCTTACATAGGATGTCTTTTATCTGAACTGCAGCCATAAGTGTTAACTCTTTTTTGTCAGACATATCAATTGCTGATGTTAAGTTGATTGTAGAGGTCTAAGCTTATTTCTGTCACTTAAGAAAATTAGAGCAATACTGCAAAATCTTTTCTAGACTTTTCGATGTTACTCTGTCAAACTCTCTTGTTTACCTCATTGGTTTTTCCTGTTATCTGAAATGACCTTATCATTTAGTTAAAATATATTTCCTGTTGCTAAGTGAACCAAAACCCTTTGTTGTGTATTTAAAATAGTTTTAACTTGGCATACTAGGAGTATTCTGCAATAGTGAAACTGAGGTCTTCTCTACTTTAAAAAGATGGCCAGGATTCAGGCTGTTGACTTTTTTCAGCTACACATTTCAGTAAAAAAGAGATCTTCTCTACATCACATTTTTCTTTTAATGTCTACAGTTGTAAATATTTAGTTTCTTTACTATACTTCAGTTCCACCGTTCATAAAGAATATTGTACACACATTCGGAATATTGTACTCTGATGAGCTCTTGTTCTGTAAACATTCACATGGTGTGCTGTGTTTTGAGACTTTCTTGATGGTCTTACTGGCTGCGATGTTCCCACTTTGGGCCAGTAGTCAAGCAGCCTGAATCCTCACCACTGGCAGTGGAGAGGGAGTTTCACTTGAAACAAAAACTGATACACCCAGTATTTCCAGATGCAGCTCTCTGCATCAAGGACAATTTTCCTTAAGAGCACACATGGAACACACACAGTCCATGGTCTGGGTTTCTCTATCTGTCTCCCTCCAGGTCCCCTATAAGACTCCCCACTGGTACAGCTACAGAGTTGAGACGTCAGCTGAGTGTCCAAGGCAAGTTCTTACTACTCTCTCTGTGAAACCAGTGCTTTGTGCCCCTGGTCCAAACACACACACACACACACACACACACACACACACACACACACACACACACACACACCTGAGAAAGGCTGGTACAGATTTACTAGCTATGCCATCTTCTGCCCAGACTATAATGTAGTTACACAAACAACGAACACAGTATCCAGCAAATCTTTTTAATAAAATCTCTGACGTCTCGGCCAAAGCCTTCAAGGAGAATAAAAATGTATACAAGCATCAAGTCTTATATAACAAAATAATTATACAATCAAACAATTAAATAATTAATTAATTAAGCAATCCTCTCTAATTGAACTCCTCATTAAGCCCATAAGGAGACATAGTCTTATACTTTAAAATAAATAAAGCTTCTTTCTGTAATAAAACAGTTTTAATGTCCACATGACAATATAAAGATAACTTAACTTGTTCTAAAATAGTACCTTTTAGACCCACACTACTTTTATTATGAAATTCTGCAAAATGCAGAGCCACAGGGCTTTCCATATTACCATTATTAATGTCCCTTATATGCTCTAACAATCTCAATTTAAATGCTCTTTTTGTTTCTCCTATGTAATAAATGTTACACGGACAACAAAGAGCATAAATGACCCCTACTGAATTGCAACAAAAATGGTTAGCAGAAGTAAACTTAATACCATTGATACAAGGAAAACAAGATACAATATGTTTGCAAGCTTTACACCTTCCACAAGGAAAGGTGCCAGTTTTACAAGGTTCTATGCAAAATTGAGAAGGGGGCATACTAAATTTACTTTTAACTAAAAAATTTTTTATATTTCTACCTCTCCGAAAAGAGAATTTTAAATTAACATTCAACCATTGTTGAACATTTTTCAAAGAATGTAAATAGGACCAGAATTTTTTAACTATATCAAGAAATTGATAAGTAAAGCATCCATAGGTGGTCACAAAATACATATTTTCCTTATGCTCCATACCATTGCCATATTTGACCATATTATTATGGAAATAATGATTATTTCCCCAATCAAAAGGCTTAACCCTTTTGACTAGCTTATCAAAGCATCTGCTCAATATCTCTTTATTATACCCTCTGTTCATAAAAGACTCTACCAGACACTTCATTTCCTGCTGAAAAATATCAGGTCTCCCACAAAGTCTATATATACGTAACATTTCACCATAAGGTAACGCATCTATGGTATAAGGAGGGTGGCCACTAGTACCATGTAAATAAAGATTAGTTCCTTCAAATTTTCTGTTGACTGAAGTAACAATATTCATACCATCAGAAATATCTAGAATTACATCCAAAAATGGAACAACATGTCCTATTACCAAACCATCAAAATTCAAAGCAAATCTATTATTATTAATATCATTTACAAAGTCCCTAATATCATTCACATCAGCATCCACCAAAAATATCAAATCATCCACAAATCTGTGGTAGGCAATTACATGAGAATGAAAGAACTTATGTTTATAAATTATTTCTAATTCAAATAAGCCCATAAATAAATAAGCATATATGGGGGCAAAAGAAGCCCCCATGACTGTGCCTTGTAACTGATGATATAATACCTCATTAAATTCAAAAAAATTATGAGTTAAACAAAAATGAAGCAACTCAACAATAAATTCTGTAACCGGAGTATCACCTACAAAATATCTAACAGCCTCTATACCAAATTGATGTTTTATATTTGTATAAAGGCTCTTTACATCAATGTATCTGTGTCTTTACATAATGTAGTTACACCACCATTAGATACTCCAAAGCCATCTAGTCTAAGATTCTTGCAAGGGTACCCAATTATACTGAGTGAAATTAATAATAATATAAATGGTAATGCTGTCCAAACAGCAAGGCTTTCAGGAATGGCCACAGTGCCACTGAATAAATATAAGCACTCTCAAATGTTAAAATATTGTATAAAGGATCAGCCACAATAAAAGTTTAAATAAAGTTAATGATAAATAGTAAAAGAACATGAAAGTACTAAATTTATATTTGCAATAAACACCAGAGTTTAAATCACAGGAATTATTAGAATAACACTGTGGACAGGTTCATAGAGATACAAAAAAAACAGTACTTAACTAATCTCACTATATTGACTGATCTAAAAAATAAATATTCCCTGGTTGACTTATTAGAGCAAGGCAAGATGAAATAGGTGAAGAGTCATTCCTTGTCAGGGTACAAAAATAGACTGCTCTGAGATTCAGTTTCACCTAGTATTAAACATTGTTTTAGTGATGGATTACAGAAGAACATCACATACATCTGGTAATCTGACTTCTGGTCCCTATGCAACCCTCCCTTTGCTAGAAACTGCCAGCATTTTGCACATATGTGTCAATAATACACACATGCACACATAGAACTTGCTATGATCTGATGCAGCCTCTGGAAATAATAAAACAATTTTAAACTTCTACCTTTCCAAAGTAGCAATTAGTTCACTGCTAAAGACAGTACTCAAGGCTTCTTAGTACTTGAAAAAAGAAATCACATTCCCAGAAATACCTGTCCTGCACCATTGTAGGCTGCTAGTGTTGCTCGTTGCCTGCCCAGTCTTGCATCTCCCACCTCCCGAGGTGTACCTCCCACAGTATTGGCCAGACTTACAACCTCTGACTATCAAGCCAACTGGAATCCTACTCAAGTGTTCTACAGAAGTAATGTGCCACTGCCCAAAGACCTTCACTGCCATTGGGAGGATGGCCTAATGGTTAAGGTGTTTGCCTTACAAACACAAGATGCAGGGTTTGAATCTCACAAGGGATAATTGGCTAGGCTTAAAATGGCTCACAAGGGCAGTTAGCCTAGTACTAATCTATGAACCTATGAACTTATGAACCTAAAAACCTTAAAGCCCTGCCTGGTCCTGCATCTCCCACCTCCCAAGGTGTTCCTCCACAGTATTGGCCAGACTTACCACCTCTGACTATCAAGCCAACTGGAATCCTACTCAGGTGTTCTACAGACGTGACACGCCACTGCCCAAAGACTTTAAAGTCCTGCCTGGTCTTGCATCTCCCACCTCCCAAGGTGTTCCTCCACAGTATTGGCCAGACTTACCACCTCTGACTATCAAGCCAACTAGATTCCTACTCAAGTGTTCTACAGATGTAATGTGCCACTGCCCAAAGACCTTAAAGTTTATGTGTCTTACCTACTGTGTTTGTACAATATTTCTACTTAGTGTGGTGCCCCTCCATGCATTCCTAGCAGCCTGCAGCAGTGTCCTTCCCCCTGTAACCCCAACTCTTCTGCTCAATTACACAAACCGGCTGTGATTATTTTTTTGGTCACTAGGTGGCAGTATCACCCTTCCTTGTATTGTGACCATATATCCTTATAAACCAGACTGTGTTTGCAACTATAACATATCTAGTGACTCTCCTCACTATTTTGGCCCTTGGTTTTAAAATAAGCCAATAGTTACATGCCAGTACACCCATACCTGACCTGACACAAGCTCTTTTGCCTATTTCATAAATCCACTGATTGTCTGTTGAGACAATCCTCCTCTCCTTGGCTTTCTCTCCCTTTCTCTCCTGACTTGCATCCCCTCCCCCAATCTCAGTAGCCTTCCCTCCTTCCCCACCTGTATTCCTTGCCCCTCCCCTGTCCCTTTCTCTCATAGCTCTAGTGTTCCTGTTCCCACCCCCTTCTCCTCTAGCCTCCCATCTTCTTCTCTCCATACCCCATATCTATATAGTGAACCCACTATCTGTGGCGCCATAGTTAAAAGGAAATCACATTCCCAGCAATACCTGTCCTGCCCCATTGTAAGCTGCTAGCGTTGCCCATTGGTAATTGCCTCAGACTACCTGGTTTTGTTTGTATTTATTAAACTACACTGTGAATTAACCACGTGTCTGTTCAGAGGCTTGCGCTAAAGCAAGTGGCTCCTACTTTTATTTGTTTTATTTTTAACTAAACAGAGTATAAACCGAATGTGTCTATACAGGGGCTTGTGTTAAAGCAAGCGTTTTTCTGCCCCTACACTAGTGTAGCACGAGTACAAACGGAACTCATATTGTGATAGTGTCTGTACAGAGGCTTGTGCTAAAGCAAGCTGCTCCTACTTTTATGTGTATTTTTTCACTAACAGAGAAAAAGCCAAATGTGTCTATACTGGTGCCTGCACTAAAGCAAGCGGCTTTCTGCCACCTACACTAGTGTAGCATGAGTACAAACGGAACTCCGAGGCTAGTGATAACTGAACGCCTAGTCTAATTCATCGGTTTATTACTATCCTTGCCTTGATACAGTGGTCTAGAACAAATAGCTATATTGCTGCTCAGTATTCTCACTGTATTGTGTTACTGAACCTTGAGTCGCTCTGTGATTCATATTTACCCTAGTTAGAGTGTACTCTTGTAGTCATACTCTTGTTAACATAACTAAAAGCTTGATTGATGTAATAGAATATTCATTACTGCGATCTAGTCCTGCTGTGTATTTTAATGAATGATCATCTGTTGAGGCAATCCTCCTCTCCTTGGCTCAACCCGCTCTGTTCGCCCTACAGGCCCACTCCAATCCCCTACCATGCCCCCAATTCCCACCTGCCCCCAGCACCTCTACACTTCTACTCCACTTAACCACACCCACTCCCTAACCGTCCAATCCAATCATCCCACCACCTGCCAATCAGCCTTCCTCACAACCCACCCTACACCTAACCTAACCCCTACTCTCCTCCCCCACCTCTCTCACATTACTCCACCCAACCTACCTCTCCATCTACTTTGTAACGTATCCACTTTCCAACTGCTGCTAACCTCGCCATGCTTCATCAACCTTCCTCCTTCTCATTTCAAATACTCCTTCTTCTCACCTTGTCATATTTGAACTATCTCACCCAGCCTCTCTCCATCAAGCATTCACCAACCTTTCATACTACCTACCCACTTTCCACTACCCTCACACCCATCAATCATTATATCCACCACCTATATCCCATCAAAAAACATCTACTATTTCCCTGCAGGCTCATTCCTCCATATAAACACTCTGCTCCCCCCATACACTTTCATATCCCACAACACTCCACTCTGACAATAAACTCTCCAAACACCTCCTCAGCCTAATTCACCAGGTAACCACCATCCTTTTCTCTGGAGACATACACTCTAACCCAAGCCCCCTTACGCCCTCCTCTACATGCAAACCTATCCTATTCACCTCTCTAAATGCCCAAAGCATAACCAACAAAATTCCCCACCTCCACTCCTGGCTTTTCTACAGTCAACATGACATCCTGTCTATTTCTGAAACCTGGTTAAAACCTCACATAAAGGACTCAGAAATAACATCTCCCAACTACTCTATCATCAGAAAAGATAGAACCCACAGAAAAGGTGGAGGAGTAGCTGTTCTATACTCATCCTCCCTATCTTTTACCCCCTATACTAAACCCATTCCCCAATTCAACAACGCCAAGGTAATCTTGGCCCTACTTCAACTAAACAAACATAAATACATATGCATAGTTTCTTTATACATTCCCCCTGGGGACAACATCTCTGTACTCAAAGATATTCTCTCCTGGCTTTCCACCAATATTAGTAATGAAACAATAATCTTAGGTGACATGAACATAAATTGGTCCTCCATTCAATCCCCCACAAACTCCATAAACATTAATCTTTATAATTTCTCTCAGCTAATCAATTTTATCACTTGACCTCTAAAGACCTCTCCACAGGTAGTATCCTCGACTGGGTCTTAGTTACTCATCCTCATTATTTCTACAAAAGTGGCACACTTCCCAGCTCCCTCAGTGACCACCTCGCCACATTTGCCCAGCGCCTCCCCCCCCTTACAAATATCTCATAACTACATTTCTACTTGTCCCCTAAAGAACTTTAATCCCAATGCCTTCTCAACCTCACTAAAATCAATAAACTGGAGCCCTCTGAAAACTCTCCCCCTGGATAATGCCATATCCTACTTCAACTCTACATTCTTAAACCTCCTAGATTCACATGCCCCACTAAAAACTAAAAGAATAAAAATCAAAACTGCCCCATGGCTAACCAAAGACACACTAACTGCCATGCACCTTAGAGACAAAGCTTGGTTACACCACTAAAAAAATAAACCCCCCTCCACCCTTAACAAATACAAAGCACTCTGCAACAAAGTCAAAAAACTTATCATAGCAGACCGCAAGCTATTTTCTCCATATTGCAAACTAGCCATAAAACAAATCCCAGAAAATTCTGGAATGGGATCTCCACCCTCCTCAATCCTGGCAGACACGGAAACCCTTATCCTGACCCCAATGCTCTAGACTTAGACCTGGCCACTCAATTCACCTCTTTCTTCATCAACTCCATTAGCAAACTTGCCTCATCCTTCACTAACACTACCACTGCTACAACCCCTCCCCTATCCTCCTCTTCCTCTTCACTCTCAAATATAGCCACCCCTCAACCTCCTCCTTTCTCTATAAAACCCATTCCCACATCTACCACAAACTTCTCCAAAAACTGAAACCCTGCTCCAATGACCCAACAACATTCCCTCATACTTTCTTAGTATAGCCGCCAAAGCCATTGCCTTTCCCATCTCTACCTTAATCAACCGCTCTATCCAAGAAGGCTATGCACCCCAACTTTGGAAAATGGCCTTCGTCTTACCCCTTCACAAAGGGGGCAACAACAATAATATCACAAATTTCTGCCCCATCGCAATCTTATCCCCCATCTCCAAAGTTCTTGAGAAATGCATCCATTTACAACTCCTACCCTATCTCATACACAATCACTTACTAACTCCCACACAGCATAGTTTCAGACCAGGCCACAGTACTGCCACAGCTCTCCTGTCCCTCCTCGAAACTGTCAACAAAGCTCTTGACTCTGGACATATTGTATCTATACTCTTACTGGACCTCTCTAAGGCCTTTGACACTATCTCTCACAACCTTCCCCTAGCTAAACTCTCTAATCTAAACCTATCTCTCTCATCTCTCAACTGGCTCTCTAGTTACCTCTCAAATAGGCAACAAGCAGTTAAATGGAAAAAAAAACACCTCCCTATTCCTCAGCACACCCACTGGTGTACCACAAGGCTCCATACTGGGTCCCCTCCTCTTTAATATTTTCATAAATGATTTTCACCACTCAATCCCTAACACAAACCTTATCCAATATGCAGATGATTCAACTATAATCTGTTCTGCCACCTCCATCCCCACTCTCCTAAAACTAACCCAAGATGTTTTTTCTACAACTGAACAGTGGATGAGAGATAACCACCTAGCACTCAATGCCTCAAAAACCAAACTTATGTTATTTACCCCTTCTTAAACAACCACTATAAATAAGAACACATTCTGCATCACTAGCCACAGTAATACAACACTCGAAGTCGTACCTGAGGCCAAACTACTAGGTGTCCTCATTGATGATCAGCTTAAATTCTCCTCCCACATACAAATAAACATAAAATAAAAACACCAGAAATTTGGTATGCTCTACCGCCATTGTCGCTACCTCACTCCCTCTACAAAGTTCACACTCTCTACCACAATCCTCATCCCATCTCTTCTATATGGGGCCCCACTCCTAACTAACCTACAATCCACACAAGTCAAAACTCTCCTCCTGCTATAATAAAATTGCCAAGTTTGCCTCTAGCCACAATTCTTCTACCCATCACTGTGTCGCCCTTCACAAACTAAATTGGTTAGAGCTACCCAAGTATCTCACCTACTTTCAACTCACTCATGCTCACAAACTCATTTTCAGTCCCTCCTTCTGTCCCTCCCTATCCTCATGCCTGAAATGCACCTTCCAGAAAGATCCTTAAGCTCCAGCAATCAAAACTTGATAGAATTGTATAAACCCACCCACCTACCTGGCAAAAATCTCCTATGCTTTGCCCTTGCACATCAGTGGAAACCTCTTCCACCATCCATCTGCACCATCTCTCGTCACTCTTCCTTCAAAACCTCACTGCACTCACACCTAACTTCTCTCTGGGAATGCTCCTGCACCCATCCCACATAACCGCTTCTCCTCTCCATACCTAAGACATCTCAGGTACTCCAGTCCTACTACTTTCCTCATTAAGTACTAGCAAGAAATTACAACAATTCCTATTTTTCCTATTTTTCTTATCCTTGATTGTTTGCTTTATATTGTATCTATAAACGCTATGAATTTCAGTTGTACTTCTGCATTTACTGTTATATAATTACTTGTTTATAACTGTTATTATTGTGTGGCTTTCTGCAATTACTTGTTTATAACTTTTGTTGTTATGGAGCTTTTCTCCCCAGGACTCCATTGAAAATGGGTTCTTCTTGGCCCAATGGACAATCCTGGCAAACAAACTGCAAATAAAAATAAATAATAACGTTGTTTTTTCCAGACATGTTTTCTCTGGCTGGAATAAGAACTGCAAGATACAATCTTAATGGCCTAGGCCCAGTAATTTAATTTCAGAACATTTTCAAAGTTAGCTGCATCTGGAATGTGATTAACCTCTTCTCTTCCTGTATCCTCTGTTAAAACATATACATTTAATTCAGTTACAGTATAGTCAGGACCCACTGTTGAAACATTTTAACACAATCAACTGTACAAATCAGTTTGATATACAAATGACATGTCATTCTTTACAAAATTCCAACTAGCTGTGCTGGCATATGTTACACATCCACTGCCCTACTTCTCCTGGCATGGCTGGCAATACCTGACATCATCACAATGGCATTATTACATTTTCTATCTAAAGTGTTGGCTTTCAGGTTGCTTAGACTGCCTGCTTTTGTCAGTACATTTATTATACTGTTAATTATTTATTTTTAATAGTAAATATAATAATTATATTAAATCATATCATCGGTTTCAGGATGATATATGTTTAGTCTGGAGAGAGAATATAGATATTTTAAATGAATTTTTAAGTTATATCGATGAAACCACAAACTTTTTCAAATTTACGTGGAATATTAATTTGGATAAAATTAATTATTTAGATATTAATTTGATGAAATATTATGAGGCAAAAGTGTATATTTCCTTGATTTATAGGAAAAAAACATATTCTAATGGCTTCCTTCATTATACTAGTGCACACCCTGAGCACCAAAAAAGATCTGTAATTAAAGGTCAGTTGGTCAGAGCTGCGCAAATTATTACAAGATATTCAGATTTCTTAAATGAATGTGAATATTTAAGGAGAATGTTTATTAATAAGGAATATCCAATGTGGTTAATAAACAAATTAATTTTAGAAGTTATTGGAAAAAGAGAAAATGGTCATTTTAAACCAATTTTGCAAGGTAAAAGTGAAGTTGTCACTGATGCTGCAAGTAATGGAGATTTAAGTAGGTTTGACAATAGAGAGACTACCATAAGTTTAGATACATCTAGTAAAAATAAAAATACTAGAGTAGAAGAATTTTCAAAAGCCTTAGTTATCACATTTTCACAAGATTATCAAATATTAAAAGAAGTCTTTCATAATAACTGGGAAACCGTATTTGGAGATGCCCAATATAAAAACCATATAGGTCAATCTCCAAAAATAGTTTATAGGAAAGGGAAATGTTTTAAAGATTTATTAAAATCTAATAATAATATAGGAATGTGTAAAAAAGTGAAGAGTGGAAACTATAGATGTGGAGCATGTAAATGGTGCTTTAAAATTCAAGAAGGAGATAGTTTCACTATACGTGATAAGAAGTATTATATTAAAAAGAAGTTTAACTGTAAATCTAAAGCAGTTGTTTACCTTGCAAGTTGTAATTCTTGTTTCTCCTTTTACGTAGAAAAAACTGAGAGAACATTCACTCAGAGAATTTATGAGCATGAATATGCCATAAAAAATAAAAAATTAAACAACGCGCTAGCAAAACATATAAATGAATGTAATAATCATAATTTTAATTATATGGTAATAGATCAAGTGGAAATAGAAGAAAGAACCCCGTGGAACTTAATTTTAGAAGAAAGAGAACTTTTACCTGTCAAATTAAATTACAAGCTGATTGTATGCCAGGCTTAAATGAAAGAAGTTCTATAGGGCCAATTTTAAAATTAAAAGCATTGACTCGTAATAAAATTCAAGATTAATTTAATATTTGATTTTAAGTATTTTAATAATTTTGAGTGCATATGGAGGAAGCTATGTAATAATATTATATGTTATATGATAATTTATTATATGGAATATATTAGTTGTGACATTTTATTATTTAATATTTAATATTTAATAATTTATAAATGTTAAGGGTTGGAGAAGTTGTGATTTCATGATTTATATAAAAAGAATGATCTAAATTATTAGTTTTAAAATTTTTATATAATATAATGTATTATTACTGTCTTTTTACTATTCAATTGCTGTTGTTTAAGCATTCCTTGAATTGTATTTAGAAATTCTATTTCCCATTTTTTAGCTACTGAGCATGCTCCAATTTGAATTTGATTTTGGCACAATTTTCTGTGAAGGTTATAAAAGGAAGTGATGTAATAGATGTTTTTTGTCTGAGGAAGTTTAAAATATTTAAACAAAAGCGCTCACATTGAATTCTATTCTTGTTTTTTAAGTGTTTCTATTTGGCGTTTTAAGTTTGTCGCAAGTTTGTTCGAAGTACGTTTTAGCTGTACAAGTTTTGTTTGTTATTAAACAATATTTATCATCTAGCTGGTGGCTTTTCGTCTATATTTGTTTATACTGTTAATTAAGTAATTTAACTGTTACCTGTGAAGTTCTTTAATGTTGCCCAGTAGAAATATTTTTATTTCACTCATCTCACTATTATTTTGGGTTTTCTTGCACAATTTAAACAAATTTCTAGCTGCCTGGCAACACTTTTAGTTTTGATATGGGTATTGTAATACTTAACCTTTTCACTATTTGTTTGACCTCAAAGCTATTCTGCATGATTGGTGGATACATGCTGCCTAAAATATCACTATGTTGTATGACAAACTATTTTTGTTAAATGTTTTGTTTTATCATAGGTAGATTGTGGATGTGTTTGGTTTTATCCTGAAGCTTTTGCCACTAAGGAGATTGTACATTTTGGATTCCTCATCCTTCTGACCCTTTATCCTGGCACTCTATTCTGACTTGAAGCTCTGCGGGTTATGTTACCCTGACTACTTAAGCTTTTGAGTGCTTTGATCAAAACAATGTAAGCCTATTTAGAACCCTGTTGTGCTCTCTAGCTGCAGGCTTACTTACATAAAATCACTTTATAACTCAAAGTATAGTTAAGAAGTAGAAAAGTCCTGTTTAGCTTCTGCCACTACAGATTTGATATTTTCCTCATCTTCTCAAAGTGTAATCTCTTAACTCTGTTTTTTTAACAGTTAATCAGTTTGCTTGAAAGTCAGTTATCTCTGGAGGTTCCTCAGCTCAGCCAGTCAGGTGGTGGATGGTGTTGTGTCTTCACCTAAAATAATTTGACACTGGTTTCTATGTATCTAACTCTTCTCCTAGCAAGGGTAGTTAAAATCCCTATTACTTATTGCCACTTGCTATCTTTGGCTTATTTAATTTGTCATGCTCCCTTTCCTCATGATCCTGATGTATAGGTCCATTTGTTTTTCATTAAAGCTACTGTGGTTTGACTCAAAATAGAATATTATGAGGGCTCTGTCCAAAGTTATTTTGTCTGTTAGCATATGCCATCTTACTCCTTTCTTCTGATTTATACTGCTTTCCTTCTATCCCAAAGTAAATGAACACCACCCTCTCCTTTTCATTTTATTCTCTAATTTGCTATCCAACTATCTCAGTGTGTCTGAGTAACATCCTCTATATTTCTTTTTTCATCTTTAAGTTGTTCCTTGCAAAAGGCACATCCAAACTTGAATATACCTTCAATTTTACTTTCCTCCTAACTGTCTGATCCTGTTGTTAGAGCCTTCTTCTACATGAGAATACTATGAAACACTAACAACCATAGGTCTGAAACCCTGATCATGTACTATTTCTCTATCATTAACTGCTCTAGTGAACTATTTCTTATTGTTATATTCTTTTCTTCTCAATCCACACCTATTACTAACAGTTCTCATTTTCTGCAGCTTTCTGTTTTTAGCTTGACAGAAAATTCATTTAAAATTAATCACCAACAATGTATTTTTTTTTTATGTTTTCCAATGTTGCTACCCGAGTATGTCCTCACTTAAAGAGTGATTCCTCCTCTTGAGGACTGCTAGTCATGTCAGCTTCCTGCTTTACAAAGTTTATAGCTGCAATATTTTAGTATAAAAGGCCTTTCCTTCTGGTTGTATTAGAGGAGTATTTTGACATATCTCTTAAACTGGATAGGTTCTTCTACTCTTTGCATTCCTAGCCAAATCCATTCACCGACAACTGCATTTTTTGTACATGAGGTTGGGGTGTCAATTCACCGGTGACAGTCATCTAGAACCAAGGTTTACACTACCAAGTGACTAGTCCTGCAGCAGTTGTTCTTCCGCATCACATACTTTCATTCACATTGTAGGCTTTTGGCTTTCTAACATTATTGATCTTTTTTTTTTTGTATTCATACATGCTTACAAATTATTGTGTTAATTGCTCCTCCACTTTTCTGTCTTACATAGAGGCAAAAACAGCTAGCGTATTAACTTGCTTTTCCTCCCTCCTTACTGATTTGGTAGGATATCAAAAAGTGCCTTCTTCCCTCTGCTTCTTCAAGTATTTAAACTGGAGAAACATTTTCTTATTATAATGTCATAGGCTAAATTGGAAAGAATAGAGACTTCTGAATTACTTTTCCAAGCAAAGTTTGTACTTTTATCATAGCAATAGAATTTTGTTCTTAGTACTGTAAATGCATAACATTTCTACTGCTTTGTAGCAGATAATTTATCATGTTATAGAAGTATCTGTAAACACGTGGTTTTCAGAAGTTACAGTTTTCATAAATTAAGTTTTACTACCAATAGTACAATAATCTAGATATATGACCCACTTTTCACATGGAAAAAATATATCTACAGCTGTTAGATTTTATCTTCTTATCAACATTTGGCATAGGCCTTACTACAGTCTAGAATAATCTGATTTATATGGCTTTATATGGCATTTTCTTTTTGCAGTAAGTAAAGACCTTTGCTGTTGTCCTGCCAGTATCAGAAATATCCAGCAATTAATCTTTTGAGCTTGTGTCTCTGAGGCAACACTGTTTCTGTCAATTAATGCTTTGATGACTTTATCATAGCCCTGATAATCAGTCCCCTCCATGTCCATGATTCAAAGAATTTCTCTTCACCCATGGTTACTACCCAATGCAGTTTAGTTAATTAGTAAAAGGGAGAAATTAAGAAAGATGTTAAAGCCACATTGAGAAACATCTCATTAATGTCTCATTAACATATCTCTGAATAGAGACATCTCATTAGTGACTCATTACCATATCTCTGAATTTACGACTATGCTGCCAAACCTGACTGCAGTAATATTTTCCCCAGCAGTTAATGTATCTCATTAGCAAAGATGCCTTCCTGCATACACAAAGAAATGCATTCAATCACCCTATTTATATACACGCATAAACACATACACACACAAACACACACACACACACACACACACACACACACACACACACACACACACACACACACACACACACATACACACACACACACACACACACACACACACACACACACACACACACACACACACACACACACACACACACACACACTCATACCTACACATCCACAAGCAAGTACTTCACATTCACTCACACATATGGACGCATGGCATGCAACCAGACACCTACACACATACTCCAACACACACACACAAATCCAGACTCTTGATCCTCTACCTTCCTATATGTGCACAAATAACACACACACACACACACACACACACACACACACACACACACACACACACACACACACACCTATACACACTCATTCAGTGTCATTCATGCCCCTACAAACATACATACATATGTCCACACACTCACACTCTATCCCTTACAGTTTCAGTTGACTTACCTGTGTACTGAGTAATTCCATAGAAGATAATGGGTGACTGCTAACAAAATAGGTTGTTTACTTTTTCCTCTGGAAGTTAAAGTCAGAAGTCAGAATGGAATATGGAGCTGCAGGAACCTTGCAAGAAAAGGCTTCAGCATTACAATAAGTCTTTCTCAATCTCAGGGACTGTGTTTTGTGTTATGAAGAACTCCCTCATTATGAGTCATAGCTATGGTTAAAATATGCTGGATTTCTTGGATTATAATATTTTGAAACTGTTGATGAACAATCGTTTAACTGTTAACTTATAAATGCGCATGATGTATGTAACCAGAAATTGAAAATGTGATAATAATATAAATAATAGCAGTCATTTTTCCTTTAATCAGTCTTTAATATTATGGGCAGCCCATACACACACACACACACACACACACACACACACACACACACACACACACACACACACACACACACACTGCATCCTATGCTTTGGGTGGTACTACCAATTTCTATTACATACTACAGTCACATTGGAGGTTACCATTCTAAATAAAATATCAATTATATATGCATTTCTTGTTTCTGTCGTATAATTAGAAAATGCCTTTTTGAAACAGAGTGCTTGAATTGGTCTAATTTGAGTATCTGCATTTTACATGTAGAAACGACTACCATATAAGCATGCAGAAATGAAAGATAAAAAAAAATTCCATGAAAAAAGAAGTAAATGAAAAAGTATAATTTTCAGGATGTATGCACATTTATCTCCATGACACATCTACCTCAGCTTGAAACACAGGCAAACTATGCAGAGATAGAGATTAATATTATTTTCATATAAGTCATCATAAAAACCATTATATATGAATTTCATATTCAAAAGTGCAGTGTATGCATTTCTGTTTTCAGCCCCATGGGTTGCAGAATACTGTAGCTTTATACATGAGTTAATATCATTGTGTTTTTATTTAATTTAAAATATTTTTATGGTTATTTCCTTTGATATTGCTTGATGCTGACTCCTAACTGGAAGACTTCACCCCTACCCCTTACTTGAATATGCTAACAACAATGTTGGAAAAAGAGAATATCCTTCAAGTGCAAGCATATTAGTGATATAAACTGTGACTTCATAACCAGCAAATTATGGGAAGTAATGTTGGAGAAGGTTTAACATATGGGAAATATCACTGGGAAAAGATATCAATGGAGGAATGTGAAATGGCGTTTGGCCAAATAGATGCTGCCCAAGTGGATTAGAGCGAATTTTGTCACAGCGTGTCTGTGTTGTCAGTATTCTTTCCCATAATTTAATAAATGTAATATTTTCTGCATGTCCCTACAATACAAAGGTGAATCTGCAACTTAACAAACAGAAATGTTGTTGTACTAAATGTTTACTAACACTATGCAAATTATGTTTGTCTTGCAGTCCTTCTGCATTTAACCACTTAAATATTTAATTGTCATTAGAACATGAAGTTGGAATCTCTATCCACTACCACTTTAACTTGATCGGTTTCAACCTTACAGCTGGTGGATTACCTGATTACTGAGTCCATGAGTCCATGAGTCCATCTTGCTTTTCTGTCATAACCCTGGCAGCAGTGACAAGGATACATACATATAGATAAATAGACAGATAGATCAAATTAAGAATAGCAGTTCCAACAGCTGTTGTTTAGGAGGTCTACTTGAATGTCAATGTTTTTTCTTTTTGATCTTTTATATACAAAAAAGTGAGATATTTTCATAGCAAATGAGACTAAAAGTCATACAAACTGAGAGTTCATTGATCGAAACAAATACACTTCAGTTATCTCATTTGGACTATTGCAGAGCCTTAGTCTGGAAATATCTATACAAACCGCTTATCAGGTACAGAAGTGGTTTAGAATGTGGCACTCATGATAACCAGAGGACACCTAGGGGTTCCGTAATGTCCCATGTTCTGTTGATACTCCTTTGTTGTCTAGTGAGTGATGAATCGTCTATATGTACTACTTTTGATGTATAACATCACACATGATTTGGGATTCACCTGATGAAAACATCAAGCCAAACATCAGCAGCAGTATAAAACTCTTCAGAAGCCAATGAATGCCTGATATAGAACCAAAACAAGAAATTGCCTTAAATAAAAAAGGATGAAATTAGGTTATATTACGAGTAAGAAATGTGTACAAATGTACAAGTGGAACAGGAGCAGAAGTAAGGACTCAAGCCAATATACAAAAATTCAAGAATATCCAGATAGTGAAATCCATAAGTAGAGTCCAATCAATGATAATAAAATCCACAAGAGTTTATTCAATTATAAACGGATGAGCGCTTTCACTACATAAGCTTCATCAGATCCATATTAAAAACACAGCAAATGACTCTGTATATATATATATATATATATATATATATATATATATATATATATATATATATATATATGAGACATAAAATTAATTAACCAATCAAGGTAAATAAATTAACCCTGCCTATCCATTTAAAGAGACAATACCTATAGATAAAAATTATAATATATAACTCTCATAAACCTAAAAAACAGAAAAAAGAAAATAAATACATATCAATATGACACAAAACATTTACATAAACACCAAAATATATAAAATATATAAATACAGATACAAAAAAATATGTAAAAATATATATGTAAATATAAAAACAATATATTAGTAGGGTAGCCATATATACATAGGGTATATAAATTATTTTATGTGTCTACGCTGTCTCAAATTGGGTTTAATTGATGCCCTTTCATTGAGACCTGATCCTCTGTCAGCTCTCAATAAAATAATCCGGCCACTTTCTTTGCCTTCAGTGTATGACATAATGTTACCACCCCTCTTATCTGGGGTGATAACTTCTAACACCCTGAATAAAAATTCATGGTCAATACCATGCTGGATAACATGTTTAGCTAGGGCATTATGTAACGTACCCTTCCTGATGTGATATCTATGTTCTCTCATCCTATCTCGAAGTGGGCGGTTGGTCTTGCCCACATAGAAGGAGGAACAGATCTTACAGACAGCTAAATATACTACATGTGCAGTCATGCAATTCACATCAGCTCTCATGTAAAATATCTTGTCTAGATCTGGATGAAAAAACTGTGTACTGCCATCAATGAGTGAGCAAAAATTACATTGATCACAAGGTTTAGTACACCCTGTCTTATTAGGACGTCTATCAGGCTTAGGGTAACATAGTAACCTTTTTAAGTTACTTTTATTCTTAAACAAAAAATGTGGTCCATCCCCAACTATCTTTTTAAGATCTTCATCAACTTGCAGGACACTCCAATATTTATTAACAATCTCCCTGACTTCAAAATGGTCAGATGAGAAAAACATAGAAAACCTTACATGAGGTTCAATCCTTTTTTCTATGACTCCACTACTAGCACAAACAGGTCCAAAATATGGAATTGCTACTGTTGAGCGTAACTTATATGCTTTTTCCAAATAATGATTCACGTCTCCTATTTCATACCCTCTAACTAATAATCTGTTCCTTAAACTTTCCAAATCATTCATGAACCCAGTATCCATAGGATTTAATCTAGAGGCCCTAATGGCCTGTCCTTTCATAATATTTCTAAATATGAAGGATGGGTGCATACTAGATCTCAAAAGTAACATATTACAATGACATGCCTTTCGATAGACACCTGTGTTTATGAGGCCACTAGGTAACCTCTCAATATAAAGATCTAAGAATTCAATTTTATGTTTGGAGTGTTGCATAGTGAATTTGAGACAAGTAGTTAAATCATTCATGATGGTGTGCATAGATGTCAACTGTGTTGATGTCCCCTTCCATAAAAAAAAAAGGTCGTCCACAAACTGTCGATAAAAAACTACATGTTCCTTAAATAACACCTCACAAAATAATACGTGCTCTTCCCAGTATGCTAAAAACATGTCGGCGTAGCTATTCGCACATGGTGTGCCCATAGCTACGCCATCACATTGTCTATAAACAACATCTTTGAACATAAAGATGTTATTTTCAAGAACCAATTCTAAAAAATGAACAATCAATTCTATCATAATTTCTGAATAGTCACTATGCTGTCTAAGATATGCAGAGACATACGTAAGTCCAAGTCCATTCGGAATGACTGTAAAAAGGGATTGGACATCAAATGTGACAAACAAGCAGTCATTTATAGACCCTTGCTGCTTAATACATTCATAAAGTTCAAAGAGGAATTGTTTGGAATCTCGTAACACAAACATATTGTTATTCAATACATGCCTAAGATGTTTCTCAATGAAAACCGATAGATGTTCGGTAACCCAACCTCTGCCTGAGACAACAGGTCTCATAGGTGGATCAGTTGGGTCCTTATGTATCTTAGGTAGTCCATGTATAATGGGAATAACAGGTGTCCGAATGGAAAGATAATCAAATAAATCTTTCTCTATTAAATTACTTTTGAAAATATCCAGTAAAACAAAACCTACATAGCTAATTGTTTCTTGCACAGCTTCAATAGTAATAATCTTATAAAACTTATCATGTAACATGGTTTCCATAGAGATATCATAGTGTGATAAATCCATGACCACAACTCCACTGCCCTTGTCAGCAGGTCTAATGATAATAGTGGAGTCATCTTGTAATTTTTTAAGACTAGATCTCTCCTTAAAGGTAAGATTGTCATGCTTCTTAAACTTCCTATTTTCCTGTTGCTATAGTAACTATGCAATTCATCCTCTGTTAGTTTCAGAAATGCCTCAACTAGAGGATGATTAACAGGAACATATTCACTCAAATTCTTAAATACAAATCCACTGTTTTCAGTTGAATCATTGTAATATCCTTTGTATAAATACTTAAGCATCACACTCCTACAAAATAATTTGAGATCAGTTATAGTGTCTATCAACCTGCTCTGATTTTTAGGGATAAAGTTTAACCCTTTACTTAGTAGACTAATATCCTCTTGTGTTAATATCATACTAGATAAATTATATACTAATGCTTGTTTGTCCACATTTTCTTCAGGGTTTGATGATGTAAGGGTTCCCCTGACAATTTTCTTTTCTGTCTGCCCCGACTCATGGAGCGTGATCTCCGCAGACCTTTCTCCATTCGTATGGGCAAAGGAAAAGACAAATCAGAATTTATATTGCGCTCAGCAAAATCACTCTTAGTCTTAGGTCTGACTACAGGCTCAGGTTTTCAGATAATACAGGCTTATTCTTAACTACATACACATTACAAGTAGTCTTATGTAATGATAAGAATTCCAAACAACTATGATTTGCAAATCATAACTGCATGAAACAGTTTATTTTGTCCTAGCCCTAATCACTAAACCCATTTTTATTCAGCTCACTAGCTGATAAAAAGATTGAGCTGGAGACCGATCATTGTAATCCGAGGACTAGCACTTGATAAAGTTTTAGTTATTAAGATGAAATATATATATATATATATATATATATATATATATATATATATATATATATATATATATGTGTGTGTGTGTGTGTGTGTGTGTGTGTGTGTGTGTGTGTGTGTGTGTGTGTGTGTGTGTGTGTGTGTGTATGTATATATATATATATACATACACACACACACACACACACACACACACACACACGTAAAATTAAGTCAGCTCTCTTCTTTTTTCACCTTCATGCACTTTTTCCACTTTTAAATTTAATTCTGAGGCTGAATGTGCTATGCACTATTTTCTGACAAAAATTTCCACTTCTCTGTGGTAAATCATTTATCTATTTTTTCAGTCAAATAATTTTTTCATTGAAACTTTACATAGTAGCAAAGTGAAATTTGCCAGAAAACATTTCTCAACAATTCCATCAATCCAATTCACCCAATATCTAAAAAATACCTTTTGCTGATTTCTTGTTCTTGCACACTGTACATACCAAACCCACAACTGAACAGCTGAACAGTAGCAACAATAACTAATGTACAGTATGAGGCTAGCCAACAGTGCAGCTGAAATAACACCCCAAGTGGAGGTCCCCAAGTTTAGAAATCCCTACTGTGTCCCTGCCCTGCCTGGATTATCTTCTCTCACATTCTATCAGCTCTGAAATGAGCTGCCATAGCAAGTGTCTTCACCAGTCTCCCTTTTTCTTTGTAAATCAAAATGCCAAATCCATGAGGCTCATTTTTGCCTCATCTTGTCTTTTGCTTTAGCATCTTTAATGGCAACTTTTTGCTTAAATAAATTAATTATCAATGTGATAAAATACCTGTCTGATGAAAGGAGCCATTGTTGATGAATATATATATATATATATATATATATATATATATGTATATATATATATATATATATATATATATATATATATATATATATATATATATATATATATATATATATATATATATATATATATATATATATATATATATAAAACAAATGCTCTAATACTGTTTTGTCACTTCTGCAACAGGTAGGGTTTGATGTGACCTGTATCTTTAGTTGTAAAACATATATGTGCATTAGTTTGTTGCATATCTATTCCTCAGTACTATTATGACCCAGATTTTTTCTGTCAGTTTAATTCAGTGTTCCCTCCCACATGCCTTCCTCAAAGATTATGGCTTATTTGATAAAACTGTAATAAGGACCTTGCACATTCTTTTTTTCCCTCCCATTACATCTTCTTGACTCCAGTAACAGTTCTACCTATCATGGGATGCTTACATTAGAGTAGCAAGGTTTTGCGCTTGTTAAACTTTTTCCCCAGTTTAATGCATTTTAAAAACTGTATTTCTGAGGCTAAATTCAACATTAAATATCTTATACTGTTTGATTTTTTTTTCCTTTTCAGAATTTTTTTTTCTAGAGCATTAATGAGTCCACCTGATAAAGCCAGGCCATGGCCAATTTTATGAGCTCCAGATCATTTCTGCAAGGTTGCAACTTATTTCTGTTTTCAGATAGATTCACTGTTGCATTAAGTACCTCCATATTTCAAGGCCATAACTAGTTATCCTTGACTTTCCTCTAAAAATAATGACTTTATGCACACCTTGTAATCCTTTAAATTCACTTAAAATAATGTATTTCTAGCATGTCTTGTAATCAATTCCATTAAAATTATAAAAATATGACGACACAGTTGCAAAAGATAACAGCTTATATTGATATCGATAGCTATATCTATATCTGTAACTATATTCAGATATATGTGCATGGCATTTTTGAAGGTCATAGTAGTGTTCAGTTTGAAGTCAGGTTGGAAGAGGTCCCATGAGGTCATACTGTAAGCCGCTTCCTTGTGCAGTAAGAATGCAGAACAAAAGGACATTTCTGGCAAGATCACAAGGTGTAAAAAAGAAAATACAATAACTGATGAAAAGTACTATTACAGAACAGGAAGAACTGGTTGATAAAAAATGGTGGATGAGCAAGAAATGCAAACAGATGAAAACACAGAAAGGGGGAGGAAATGGGTTATCCAAGAAAGTACATATCTTTGTTACAAAATTTTGACAGTACTGTATCATAAGACAAGAGAAGAATGGAAGCTTATAACTGAGCAAAGAGTGACACAATGAAAAAGAAAGGAAAGGAAAGAACAAAAGCATTTTTTTATTTAACATTAATTGTCTAAATTGTGCAATGTAATGCAAGCCATCCCAGGGATTGAATAAACTCTGTGTAGGCTTAGCGAAAAGCCTTCAAGGAGTTTAAATTTTTAAATAAGTGCAGTACTAATTGCATATGCATGCTGTGCATCACATTTACATGGTTAAAAGTGAGGATTCATGGCCGCCAACAGGGGTTCAAGGCCAGGAAACTGAGTAAGTAGCACAAAGACATATAACCCAAGCAGACAAATTTATGTATGGCATTGACAGCCACAATGACTACCAAGGCTAAAATGAATCTAATGAATGCAGTAATAACACATTATAGAAATTTGTCCTCAGTGCAATGTATACTACAGCATATTTTTGGCATACTGAAATAAAGGTTTTGTGGTGATCATCAAGGGTACATGGACTGCAGGATAAATACACTAGTCTGAGAAGTGTGCACACTGAAAAGGGCCACAGGCATGAATGGCAGGAATGAATAAAGAGGAAGAGGACACATGAAACATGGTAATGCACACCAGATAAGGGCATGTCAATGTAAGTACACCCCAAAGACAAGAAAGTTGTAGCATAAACAGTAATCACATATGTACATATTACAGTATGTACTGCTGTTAACACCTCTTCTGCAGGTATATTCATATTATGTGACTGTCATATATGGTCACATATCAATGGAGATGATTCTCTGTGATATAAACACCCTGACAAGATCATTGGAGATGACATTTAGCAAGGACAGGATACACAATAGGGGGATGTGCATATTGTGAAGGTGTGCAAAATGACTCACTTGAATATGACTGAAATAGCAGCATAGTTCTCAGCCAATCAGATCACATAGCAACAGGCTCATGGACAACAGTAGACAGAAGCAGGAACAATCATGGACAAAATATCTGAATAATACCACCATTAATCTGTGACACTGACATAAAATATGTGAATGTGAGTTATTACACATGTTCTGCAGGAACACACTTCTACAAAGTTAATGGCTTGTCGGTAATCTATAAGGGGAATCAAGCACACCTTCCTCAAAAATGACCATTTTTTGGCAGTGTTAAGAGGGATATTGTTACACCTGTAGCTTAAATTAGGAGAAATAATAGCTAGTTGAGAGGTTTGCATGACACATATGCCACAATCCACACTTGCAAGTATCAAACCTATGCCATTGTCAATGAGCTGTGTATTTACTGGGTGCATCACAGAAAGACTTATCACACATGCATCTTGTATAACACCTTCAAGGGAAGTCTGCACTGTCAACTCCTAATGGTTATGTATCACAAAGAACAGTTATGTATGACCAGAAAGATGTGTGGAACCTTACTGTGGCAAAGATGATACACTTGAGTAAATCATCCCTGGAAGACATAGGTATTGACCATATGGATAACAACACGTAAAAACAACACATTATTATCAGTAGACTCCCTACACATAGCTGTGTACTGCATGCGTCTGACACATGTAACAGCAATGGATATTGTCTGCAGCATCTGCAACTGATGTGTGACTTAAGAAGTGATCCATTATAATGAATGGTAATGCAATATATAAGTCCGATGGCAATGCAGAAATATGCCCATGTACACAGAAACTACAGCACTGCAAAGTGTAACATATATGAGTGAGGATGCTGCCTCTGTGATACTGTTCACATCTTCCTTTTTTTTTTTTTCCATTAGGGGTCACCACAGGGAAACAATAGTCCACAAACCAGTTGGCAGTGAAGTTTTACAATGTTGAGTTGCCCGCATGGCACCTAATCTTCCATAGAAGGCACACACTCACACCTAGGGCCAATTAGAGTGTCCAATTCACCTGCAGCATATCATTGGAATGTGGGAAGAAACCCATGTGACCACAGGGACAACATGCAGACTCCACACAGAAGGCACCCTAGAGGAGAATCCAACCAGAAACCTCTTGCTGTGAGGTGGCAATGCTAACCGCTGCACCATGGCAACCACCCTGTGATGCTGTTCACATACCAAATGATAATTGGAACACAGATTTTATCAGCACATGTCAAACCCAAGACATGTTTCACATGATCACTGCCACTCTGACATTGCCATGGAACCTTTTATACAACCATGAAATCCTGACATGCATGCATAACTCTTCATGCAAACTATAAACTGGTAATACTGTTGTGATATACTGGTATATCTGTGATGCTGTACACTCACAGTATAGCTGTACCTAGGATAAAATTGTACATCATAGGTTTATAGGTACATAGGAGAGTACTAGGCTAAAATTCCAATATCCCATAAAGCCTAGCCATGTGTAACACGTTTCACAATTTTAAATAGCTATGTGAGCAATGTTCACAATGGTATGAGGCTATGCTATGTTTTCTAATGCCAACTGCCTCTATCCATGAGGGACACAGCTGCAAAAACAGGAGCACAATGATGATTGCACATGAAGATAGTCAGGCAAGGCCTTTGGTTAACATGACTGGAAGCTTGTTCCAGAGAATTGGTAGTGTCTGACAGTTGTATCTATCTGTACAACATGCTTTATTATGTCAGAGGCTCAGTTAACATCCTTGGAACAATTTAACCTCATGCAGTTTGCATTAACAGTGTAACATTTCCATCATTGCCAGACTGGAGACTGCCCTGTAGGCCAGACACAGACTGACCATTAGTAGTTTGTAGGCGATATAATACAGTGATAGGGCTTTCAATTTCTCCACATGGGACATGTTGTTTATACCATGCATCTTCTCTGTGCCATAACTCTGGGATTGTTCCAGCTGTTTTAGATGTGTGGAGAGTTACATGCAAAAGGGTGCATTGTACTTAGTAGTGTGATGAGGGCTGAGAACAATGTGACTATAATGTCCTTTGATGTGGATGTCCTGCCTATACTTAAGAGTTATGCTACATACAAGGGATTTGTCATCACTGTGATCACATGCTGGTGGAAGTTCTGACTACTATTTACCTGAGTACCTAGGTCATGTACTACTGGGTCTACTCATAGGGGAGTGCTGTCTATAGTGTAATTAGCATGGTTATTTGCTTTTAAAAGGGAAATAATTAAGCTTTTTGACTCATTTAGTGTGTCTTCATGGCTCTGGCAACAATCATTATGTGTGAATTACTATTTTATGCAGTATATACATACATCAATAGCGTTCTTGGATTCAGTGATTGTCCACAATTTGTAGTCGTCCACAAAGTTGTCCAGGCAAATGCTGTCATAAGTTTAATTTGGCTTCTGAGAATTAAATACTGAACAGGAAAGGCCCTAGTATGGATCCCTGAGGTACAGCCCTGGTCACTGGCCCCTTGCTAGAGGATAATTCACACACTTTGACAGTACATTTCCTGTCTGTAATCTATTTGTCTACCCACTAGGTGATATAGGTGTTTATGCCCACTTGAGACAGTTTCGTTGTAATTCCAGAATGTGGATTTTTGTCAAATGCCTTGGCCAGGCCAACATAGGTGTGATGCAGTCTTTTCCTCATCTATGCCCTAAGTGACAATCTTGAAGAAGTCAACCAGCTTTAACAGACATGATCTAGTCATACGAAATCCAAAATGTGTTAGCTACACATTCGGGATATTACTTGTGTCCTGTTTGATAAGGTCCATCATGATTCTTTAGTCTGCCTTACAGATGAGGTGAGTCAGGCTTATGGGTTTATAATTTTTCTGGTCAGAGGATGTTCTCCCCTTGTCCAGACAGATAACTATTGCTGTACACCCTTCTGCCAGAACATAGGCTGTATGCAGGCTGTGTTTTAGTAAGGATCCAACTTGTAGGTCATGGTTTAAGTACTTGGGAAGTTAACCTGGATGTTGTCAGCGCCCATTGATGACATGTTATTAGCTTTACAGAGAGCTGATCTCCTGAAAAAATAAGCTGAGTGAAAAAATAAGCTGAGTAATGTTTGCATGTATACTTTGGCTGATGGTTAATGGGGACAGGGGGATGAAGTTTGATCCAAATTGACAGCTAGCAGATTGTCAGTTTTCTCCATTTGAGTATGTCTGGTGTTATCCACTAATAGCTCTGCACTTGTGTATTCGCCTTAACATTTCATACTTATTTAAAAAAAATGATTTGTGACAAAACCTCCAAATACAAACCTGAGTTTGCATCACATGCCACACAGTTCACAGTCATACAGTCATACAACTTTACGTGTGTTACATAATTACATCAATTGTAAGCCTATGCATGCATATCTATATATATATATATATATATATATATATATATATATATATATATATATATAGTTACACTTCAGAATTTCGAATTACTGAAATCCCGAATTTCCGTAATTCGAGACCATGAAGCCAAAAACCAGAATGCCAAAAGTGCATAAGAGCGAATTCGAATATCTCAAATCCACACTTATGCATTTCCGGTGCATTGCGTGTAGTGTTATGGTGCCTGAAATTGCAGGTGAGTGAGTGTTTGTGTGTGTTTTTGTAGGTTGTTGGTCTTTGTGTATGTGTGATGTGTATTTGTGTGCGAGCGAGTGGAGGATGGCATGGTGCGAGTTTTTTTTTTTTTTTTTATGTTATGTGCTACCTTGGAGTTGGTATATATAAGTAGGCGGGGTGTGGGGGGGTGCAGGGGTGCTTGCCCCCCCTGCTTATCTGTAATGTGGGTTTGTGTGGTTTGTGTGCTCTGGGTGAAATGGTGTATGTGTTATGTGGTGTATGGTGTATGTATGTTCGTGATTGTGGGATTTGGGATTGTGGGTTTTGGTTTTGTGAATGGTTTGACTTTATAGTCTCGGGTCACTGAAATTCGGGATTTCAGTGATTCGAGATTATGACGTGAAACCATAAATATATATATATATATATATATATATATATATTATTTTTTTTTTCATTATAAACTTGTGTGTGATTGCCCTGATACCATATATTGGCACATTACAAATGAGGTGAATGTGGCTCAGTTACTGACACATGTGATGACAGGCAAAAAATAGTGCTGGGGACCACCTCAGTAATCCTTGGGAATAGTAGCAAAGTTATACATACAATGAATTCACCAAGGTTGCAATTGTATCACAACTCATGATACTTTGTGTATATAACATCATTACAAAATGTGGATGGCACAAGACTTATGTGCCATGTAATCAGTATGACATTATACTGATATATGCCACACAACATTTAATGATAGTAGGTATACATATGCACACCTGTGACATACTGCAAGTGTTACTGTGATGGATGAATGAGAACTGCATAGAATGTCCAAATCAGCAAATGAAAACCTCCTCACCAAATGTTGTTCTGCCAAAGCACCAGTACAATTCCAGAGCAAAACAAATAGCAGCAACCACCACTCAGATTTCTTGTTTTATTCCAATAAAAAAGTGATAAGTAGCAGCAAAATACACAAAAGATAAGCACTTTCGGGCTGTTCCCTTCTTCAGATAAAAATGTTGTATGACACTGTTGTTTAAAAATAGAGTGGCAACCAATCGTGTCTTAGTACAAAACCCACCTTTTCTTGAGTGTGGGTTTTAAAGGGACTACCTCATTTAATCCTGGATACCTATGTGCTGTCAATTCCACTATCCATCTAGTTTCTTCCAACTCTGTATCATTCATTATGTCCCCACCTCTATGTCTCTTCCTTATATTCCAGATAGCCTTAAACTTAAAATAATGACCTTCATTATTGGAAACATGCCTGGCTAGGGCATTATGTTCGTTCCATGTTCTTATAGCAGACAGGTGATTTAGAATCCTGACCTTGAATTTGCAGTTAGTCTTGCCCACATAGTAGCATGTACATAGTTGACATGTTGCAAGGTATACCAACTTGTGAGTGTTACAGTTTGCTTTTGCCCCAAAATAATACTCCCTGCCTGTGGCTGGATGTATGAAAATGTTATTCTTATCTATGCTATTACACGCTTTGCCCCCCACACCCCCTGCTAACTATATATTCCAACTCTGAGATCGCACTACAGTGAGGAGAGGGATGAATGTCACAGTCTGCACTGTACTATGATCTCTAGACCTTAGATCAATGTCATATCAGTGAATGCACAGTGGCATTCACTGATATGAACTACTGATGGCTGGCAACATGGCAATTGACCATCTACCATCCGATATCCTATTTGCAAAACATCTGCACTCAGGATTTTGATAATAAACCAATATAGATGTATATTTAAGTTTGTTGAAAGGCAGTAATATCAACATGCATACTGCTGACACCAAATGATTGACATAATGCTCATTAACATGCTACTCTGCATGTACTGAGAATGACTCTCAGCACATGCAAAAAACGAAAAACAAAACACCAACAAAAAAAAAATAGAAAATTTAATTTTTTAGGAGGGAAAGCCCCACTGTCACCCCCCACCCACCCACTGCTTATCAAATATACTAACTCCAAAATCACTCAATTCTTGAAGAAAGAGCAAATTTGACCAACCTGAGAATAATCCTATCCATACCGCTTAACCTCTTAAAGCAAGAAATCTGAACAAAGCCATAAATAATGGGATGACAAAGTCCAAAAAATAAGCACAGTTTTTAAATATGTACTCACAAACTAAAGGAACAGACCAAAAATAAAAGGCAAAAATCTGGAAATTTTGTAAAACTCTAGATACTTCAGAGGTAAGGTCAGAACTGCTACTTTGTTGACAGATGTCAGCCATCTGTTTAGTTGAGCAAATGGTGTCAACGAAACAGATGGCAACCAACCAAAGTGCAATTTGACAAAAGTAGCAGCACCCATATATATGTGTGTGTGTGTGTGTGTGTGTGTGTGTGTGTGTGTGTGTGTGTGTGTGTGTGTGTGTGTGTGTGTGTGTGTGTGTGTGTGTACAAATCAGAAATAAAATCACATTGTCATTAATCCACTTGCTGTATTTACATTTTCTAAACAGACCTGTTAGGATGCTGTTCTTGCACTACACATCATACACTAGATACACAAGATGCACATTTATTGTATGCTGCTGTGGCTTTTTTAGCAGCATCTAACACATATTTTGGCAGCTTAAGATCACAGCAGTCAAGTTCTTCATTCATTTTCACTGCTAATAATGAGTTCAATGTTTTTGCATTTAGAGACTGTAGAAATTCATGCTAAATGCTGTTTCAGCTTGTGCACTTGAGTGCAGCAAGCAAAACAGAGTCATCATAAGCTGCTTAAAGAGTGGCAGTTTCCCATCAATGCAAAGGTCTCTCAGAAGGTGTGACCAGTACTTGGACACACATGAGTGGGGCCCATCTACTGAACCTGTCAGATTCCCTGAGTCCTCATTCTGATACTGAGTAAACTCATCAATTTATTGTTCAGCCTCAGCATCATTTTAACAGACGCCCAGATGGAAACCAATATCCCTGACAAGCCCTGAATAAATATCAATTTTTTTGGCAGGATTAATAAGTAATGCAGCATCTTTCATTAAGTGATCCTGCATGGGAAACTTTTTAAACATTTTCTGCAGCAGTGCAGCATAAAACACTTTAACTTTTTTATAAAAGTTAAATTCGATAACTATGCCAGCAATATCCTCCTCATGGCTTCTTATGTACTGTTTAACTTCATAGCCAATATGCAGCTCACTCTTTGGCAGAAAAGAGGCACTGTCAGTCAACACAGACACATCACCATGTTTGATTAGTCTGACAACAGCTGCAAGTCTGTGGAGTCTGCCAGCATACTGCTGCAGGAGTTTATGCACAGTGGCATGCAATGTCAGAAGTTGACTTTCTTCGCTTTAAAGCTGAATGTTGAACTCCAATAAAGGTTCCAGTGCATTCTTAAGAAAAATAAAAATCATATCCATTTCAAGACTCTGTAGACATTTAGAGATCAAGTCAATCTTAGTAGAATGTGGCTCCACAGACAAAAAATATGAATACAGAGCTGGCCACATGGCCAATGTTCTATTAATTACCTTCCCCAGACTCAGCCATCTAGTAGGTGTATGTGTAATAATCTTGAGGGGGTCACTTTCTGTGAATAAAGCAAATTCTTCCAGTTTTTGTTGTGTTTGTGCACTGGAACTGAAATGACAGTACACATCATATATAAGTTCTTTAATTGGTGACTGTAGTGCTTTTACACCAGCCTTACTACATAGATGTGCTAGGTGGCACAGACACTCACATTTACAATTGTAGACCGCATCCATTACATGAGATAACACAGAATTGTGTTTCCTAATCATTGAGGCAGCATTGTCTGAAGAAAAGGCAACAATGTTGGAAACTGGAATGCTAAATTGTCTCAGAGTGGACATTAAAGCATCAAACGATGCTTGTCCAGTTCCTGACACACATTCTGGCATATTATGGATCCGTATTACATTTTTGCCTGCCTTTTCATCAAGGTAACTAACAAAGATTACCAACACTTTATCGTCACCCATGTCTGTGCTTTGGTCCATATACACAAAGAATGGTCATTTCTGGCAGACAACAGCAGCGTCATTCTGATAATGAGGCCCCAGAACATCCCATGCAATCCATGCTGCCTTCGTTACTCCACATGTTATTTTCCTGAGAACATCTTGATCCTCTCCACATTTCTTCATAAACTTCAGGATGTGTTTTTATACTGCAAATAACAAGTTGTGCTTTGCAAGGAGCAACTCAAAACCAAACTCTTCCTCAACCACCTTTGTATTTGCTAAGCTGTGAGAACCAACAAAGTCTGCCATAGTCCTTCCAGCTGCATGCTTGCAATTCTGTCTGTGTTCCTCACTGTTGGCATATTGTTGCAGATCATGCCGGCCACCATGATGGATCGTTACATCTGTGTTACAGGTCTTGCAGAAAGTATATTTCACTCTGTGCCTACTCACAGAAAGCCAGTCAAAGGCACTTTATATATCTCCTATTCTTTGGAGTGCTGTCTATAGCCATATTCCTGTCCTCATCATAATCTGGGCAGTCTGTACCTTGGTTTGTAAAACACTGGTGTTACTGAGAAAAGAAAGAAATGGGGCTATACTGCTGAAAAAAAAAGAACCGTCTCCGAAATAACTAAGATACGGGGCAACAGGCCCACAACTTACCCACATCACTGGACATTTCTGGTCTTTGCACCTTCTGCTGCTCATCTCTACTTCTTTTGCTAACTATAAAGGCCTACATAATAACTCTATTCACTCCCTTGCTTCGATGATGACACTTGCAGTCCTCTGGTGCTCACTTGCCCATCTAACCAGTGTTAAAGAAGGGAGAGATTCATTGGAAAATTACATTTTCAGTATGATTAAAACAGTCCTGCTATCTCAAAATTCATGTTGAGGATAAACAAACTCAGCTTTATCTACTTGCAAAACACTTCAAACTGTATCGTGAAATATATACACTACATCATGACAATACTACCTGCAGTACTACATCTTGACAATACTACCTGCAGCACTACATCATGGTTATACTCCCTGCAGCACTACATCATAGTTATACTACCTGCAGCAATACATCATGACAATACCACCTGCAACACTACACCATGACAATACTACCTGCAGCACTTCAGAAGTGTTCTAGTCCTGTTCTACACCCTAGCATGCACCTGGCAAAGGTGCCTTGAAAAGCTAAAGGATGGCACGCAATACTTACAAGAATGTGACATTTCAGACATGTTGGCAGTCATGACCAAAGAATGTAAGCTCTCACATCTAACCACCAAAAAACAAATCACATATCCCAAACATCTGTAGATCAAGAAATTCCAATATTCTACTGTAAAAGGTTCAACGTCGAGCAGGCACCTCGGCGTTCGTGAAAATCTACTGCCAATCATTAGCGGACCGGAGTTCCACTGTGGCGACCCCTAACCGGGAAAAGCCAAAAGACAACAACAACAACACTAACTGCAAAAGATTATATACAATGGCTGCAGTGATACTGGCATAAATGTCCTACAAAATATTGCTGCTCTTACCTTGAGACATTGGCAAATTAAGAGAATGCGCATTAAACATTTTCTGAAGTAGAACTGCATAATCTACAATGTATGTACTGTACCTGTGTACTATGTATGTATTCTACGTACGTTCCAAAGTTCAGCCGTACACCACAAATCTATTACTTACCTTTATTTTTAAAATTAATATTTTTTTGATTGTTCTCTCCACTGTAACTGTTTGTGCCGCATACCACTGTAAAAACATGTCTCTTGTAATTTGTGTATATACTGATCATGTCTAAATAACTAAATGTGTCTGTAATTTTTCTTTGTGGAGCTTTTCTCCCCGGGCCTCTGCTGAAAAAAGGCCTTTTCGGCTCAGTCAGACACCCCCGGTTAACAAATGTAAAATAAAAAAATAAATAAATAAATAAAATAACTGTCAAGGGACATGCATGACATTTCTCCAAAAGACAGCAGTATAGCTCTTAAAATAGGGAAAAACCTACAGATAGGTACTGTACACTGAATGTATTAGTGAAAACTAAAACATTAACAGAATAGAGGCAATTTTAATTGTCTTGTGCACAGCTAACAAAACAAATCCTGAAAGTTCACAGGTTCATAGTTGTGTACTAGGCTAATGGCCCTGAAGCCTTTACAAGCCTAGCCCATAGGATTACCCTAGCACTGTGCCACCTGACCTTAGTTCCCATTGCCTCTGTCAAGCAGAGCCACTGGAGTGATCCCCAGGGTGAATTTTCTATTTCCCATCCACTCATCAAGATTTTTCTTGAAGAGCACCAGGGAGGTGCTCTGTTTGGCATGTATGACAGGTCTATTCCATAACATGGGCAGCCTCTGGGTTATGAACCTGTCCCTCCAGCTTGTTTTGTTGATTGTGGTAATGAGGTTGAGGTCTATGGAGCGTGTGCTATGGAGGGATTGGGAATTCTTTAGATGTAGTATTTCTAAAAGAGCTGGGTCAGACATGGATTTGTAATTCAAGCAGAGATCACCTTTAAGTAGACAATATGAGACAGAGAATAGTTGGAGTTTTTTGAGTCTGTCCATATAGAACAAGTGTTTAAGGCCTATGATCGTCTTTGTGGGGTAGTTTTGTGGCCTCTCCAGTTGTTGAAGGCGTCTAGTGAGGTACATGCCAAATGGGGCATTGTACTCGATGATTGATCTAATGAGGGAAGAGTAGAGGGAGACAATGACCTCTTTCTTCCTGGATGCAAAACCCTCAGTAATGAGATGTGCCACATAGAAGGACTTTCTGACCGCAGTGGCAATGTGGTGGTCGAAAGAGAGGTTGCTGTCAACCTGTGTTCCCAGATCTCTTATAACTCCTTCTCTGTTCAATGGACTACCATCGATGTGGTAATTCATGGGAACCAGGTTTTTCTGAAAGGAGATGAAGACACATTTTTTTGGCATTGAGCTTAAAGCCATGGTTCTGACACAAGTCATTGGTGTCAGTGATGCCTTTCTGTAGGATGTCAACATCACCTTGGAAGTTAATAATAGCTACCAACTTGCAATTGTCTGCAAAATTTGTCAGCCAGAGTCCCTTTGTGTTGGCCTGGACTTCAGAGAAGTAGATACTAAACAGGAGAGGACCCAGGACTGATCCCTGTGGGACTCCACTAGTGACAGGTCTGCAGTCTAACTTGGAGTCAGCTACTTTCAAACTGTGGGTTCTATCTGTGAGCCAGTTTGTAACCCACCTAGTGATATAGGAGTTGATGCCTAGCTTAGTGAGTTTTTCTATGATTCCTGAGTGAGGAATGGTATCAAAGACTGGCCAGATCAAGGTAGGCTGTATGAACCACCTTGCCTTCATTCACAGCTCCGGTGATTTACTCAAAGAATCTGACCAGGTTGAGCAGGCATGATCTACCCTTCAAAAAAACAAACTGTGTGGGATCCAGAGTTTGGAGAGTCCCTATATCCTTGTTTATTAGGTCCATGGTGATGCATTCCATAGCTTTGCATATCAGACTCATCAGGCTAATGGGGCGATAGTTCCCAGGGTCTGTAGTCGCTCCTCCTTTGTGGAGATGGATGACTGTAGCAGTGCGCCATTTGGTAGGGACAAAGCCTGAGGTGAGGCTGTGATTGAACAGGGCACACAAGTGTGGTGCCAGTTTACTGTGCAGTTCATGTAGAATACAGCCAGGGGTATTGTCAGGTCCCATAGAAGCTGTATTCTTGGCATTGAACAGTGCTGTTTTAACCTGTGCAGCAGTAATACTGGGTGCCTGGCAATCCACTGGTATTGTGATTGGCCCTTTGGTGAGGGAGAGAGGGGTAAAGTTGGCACTGAATCTGTTGACCAGTATATTGGCAATATCTGTTGGCTCAGTATAGGAGGTACCATTGTGCAGTAGCTCAGAGCAAATCTGGGTATTGCTGTGGAGGATTTTTACATAACTGTAGAAGGCCTTGTGGCTGTCTGTACTATCTGCTGCAATTCTGTTTTCATAGCTAGCTTTAGAGGATTTGATGAGGGAGTTTTTCCAGTCTTGTGACTTCACCTTATTCTGCATCAGTTTCCTCCTTCTGTTGTAGAGTTTATTTATGGCAGGACACCACCAGATTGGCTTCCTTTTTTTGGAGGATAGTGTCTTGTTTCTATTGAGTATGGTGAGAACCATGCATTCGTGTACATGTTCATACAGTGCATTGTTGTATGATTCGGTGGTCATGCAACTATTCTCCATTTGCATGGGTGCCATGAAGTTAGCCACCTCTGTTTTTAGAAGCCCAAAGTTAGCTTTGGAGAAGTTTTTCATGATGGTTACCTTTGTGTGTGTGTGTGTGTGGGGGGGGGGAGTTCCAAGGTGATTAGTTTGTGGTCGGATCTAACCAGGGAGGAGTTGACTACTGGTGTAGAGCAACAGTCGCCCATGTTAGTAATGACCAGGTTAAGGATGTTGCTACCTCTAGTGGGGGTAAGAACAAGCTGGTCCTGGGCATTGGAATTAATGAATTCCAGGAAACATTGGGCAATTGTATTGGTACATAAGTAGTTTTCCCAGTTAATGGAGGGGTATTTGAAGTTGCCGAGTATGAAAGTGTTAGGTTGGACCCTAATATTCTCCAGGGTGCTTAGGAACGTGGAGTGTGAATCTTTGGACATGGTTGGGGACCTGTAGCAGGCGATGACCTGAATCGCTTTCTTACCCAATGCTAGCTGTACCTGAAGTATCTCTGATGAGTTATGTTGGGCTACCAGTCTGGAGGTGTGCACATCCTTTATGAATATGGAAACACCACCGCCTTTGGAGCTTCGGTCCAAGTTCTGGGGCTTAAAGTTGTGGAATGAGTGATAGCCTGGTAGTGCAGGGGTGCTTTCTCCTGCCTTGAACCAGGTCTCTGTCATAGCACAAATGTTGATGTTCTCCATTTTAAGGAGTGCTTCAGCTGAGTGCATTTTAAGATTTAGACTTCTAGCATTGAGCAGCATGACCCTCAGATTGCATTTGTTTGTAGCTGTTACGGTGGTAATTTGATCTTTGGAACACCGCCTAAAAAGGCAGTATAGGGGTGGCAAGAGCCTTGGTCAGTATCTGGAAGCCCAGGGGTGACAGATGTAGGCCATCTCTGGGAAAACATTGAGGTCTGTCAATCATGTCATCCCAGGCAGGCAGATACAGGATCTCCTTAGAATGATATCAGAAACTTAGCCAATTGTTGAAATCAATCATTTTCTGCTTGTACTGCAGTATCATTCTGGGTGATGGTAGGAAGCTGCCCAGGGCTAGGATCATACCCACATGGGCTACATAATCCAAGAGCTTCTCCATGTCTCTTTTCATGTAGTCCAGCGAGGTACGTCTCAGGTCATTCACACCCAAATGTACAATAACCGAATCATATTTGTACCTGTTGTTGAGGGACCTGACTGCATGCATTATGTGGTATATCCTGGCACCTGACGGCAGATGACTGTTACTTTCTCTTTATTCAACCTAGTGAGTGGGACATCAGTGTGCCTCACTTTTGAATCACCTATGACTAGTGTGTTGGGCATGCTGTTTTGCCTTAGAGGCTTTGGTTGAGTGGCACACTGTATAGGAGAATTATGTCTCATGATTAGTGTTATTTTGCAGTGGTCAAGTTCATTTCTGCCTTGGAGGTCTCTGCTGTTTGGGTAGATTTTTATTGAGAGTCTCCAAGAAGGTGGGTGTGTGGTTAGTGTTTTTATGTGAAGGCAGCACTGGTGTGTGTTTTGGAGGGCTATGTGTTCCATGTGGTGTGGTGTCAGTGTTGACCTTCTCCTCTTGGCCAACTATTTTGGTCTTGGCTGGAGAGTGCATGGCTTCCAATTTGGATATATAAGTGCATCTCTCGCAAGTCTGAGTGTTGGGAGGTAAGAGGAGAGGGTTGTCAGTGTACATGAGGCAGCTGCTACATTGCCTCAGGATGCCCAAGTTCACCAAATAAATAGGAGAAAGCACAGGGCGTTCTGACCTTTAGACATGGCTGGAGGGGTGGGCATTAATAATAAGTACTGGAGCTGTTTCCTTGTAGAACATTTAGTGATGGTAGCACATTTGTGTGCTACAATAATTGCTACAAGATATCTGGTAAGATGCTAGACTAATAAGCTAGTAAAAGTGTAGTAGAGGAGAGAACTAGCAGATCTAACTGAAAATTTGAACAGCAGACTTTCTGGCACCACTCAGAAGCTTACAAACAGTCATGTATACAGCAAATCTGTATCTGGACTAGACTAGCTACAGGAAAGGCAGGAAACAAGCGCAAACATGGGGTTTTAAACCAGAAAGTTAAAAGAGATGAAAAAACTGCCCAAAGAGCCAATAGACTACCATTTCTGGGCCAGAAACCACTCCTGTTGTGGTAGATAGGCTATCTGGTGCTTACCACTCCCACTGATAAGCTAGAAGGCTTCCCTCCAACACAGAAAGGCTTGGGGAGGCTCAGAAGCTTACATACAGTCCTGGATACAGCAAATCTCTATCTGGACTAGACTACTTACAGGAAAGGTGGGAAACAAGCACAAATGCGGGCTTTTAAACCTGAAAGTTGAAATAGATGGAAAAACTGCCCAAATGGCCAATAAACTACAATTTCTGGCCAAAAACCACTCCTCTTATGATAGGTAGGCTACCTAGTTCTTACCACTCCCACTAATATGCTAGAAGGCTTCCCTCCAGCACAGAAAGGCTTGGGGGGCTCAGAAGCTTACAAACAGTCCTTGCATAAAAATATTTCAAGCATGAGCACTAATGCACTTCTAGCCTGCCAATATACCAAAACATTTGTACCCATAATAAGTGTTCAGGCTGTTCTTAAAAATATCTAAACTAGTTTCAGTAGTCTGTATGATGCACTTAAAATAAAATGAAAACACAGTAGCTGCCCTTTTCCAACATGTAAGTGATTGCAAAACAAACAAGATACCTGCAACAATTTTGTAACACTCTTTATAAAAACTAGCATGCCTGTATGTACAGTAAAATAGATGTATTCTGAGTACAAGACAATAGTAACCAAAAGAACCATCAGGAGAATTGCTAAATAAATTGCTGCGCAAATATCTGACAACACAAAAAAATCAAAAGCATAGGGTCTTAGGCCTTGCTATTATGAGCATGCATTGTAAAACTAGTACGACAAGCAAAATTAACCCTGCCTCTCAACCTGTTAGGACAAGAAATCTGTACAAAGGTTTATACTTTGGGTACAAAGGCCCAAAAGAGGGATACATTTTAAATAGTGCTCTTATAAACCTGGAAAGCTATTACAACAGGACTTGTGAATATGCATTTTCTAAAGGATATGAAATCTGAAACTCAAATGCCTCTTAATATAGTGACTTTAAACTAGACAGCATCATTTCCCAGACAAACAGAACTGTTATGAGCAACAAACCAAAAAATATAGATCAAAAACCTGTCTAATAGGGATACATTTAAGTATTGCTCTTAAACCTGGAAAGCTGTTAGAACAGGACATTTGTACATGCATGTTTAAAGGATATGAAATCTGAAACCGAAATGCTTCTACACATATAGTGACATTAAACTACACAGCATAATTTCCCAGACAAACACATTTGATGAGCAACAAACCAAAAAAATAAAGCAGAGACCTAGCTAATAGGTATACATTTTAAATATTACTCTTATAAACATAAAACATAGAACACTGTTAAAATAGGACTTCTTTTACATGCATTTTCTAAAGGATATGAAATCTGAAATTCAAATGTCTCTTTAACATACAGTGACTTTAACCTATACAGCCATAATTTCCCTGACAACCTGAAATTTTATGCATAGCAAACCAAAAATATAGAGCACAAACCTGCTAACAGGGATACATTTTAAATATTGCTGTTATAAACAGACAGCTGGTAGAACAGGACTTTTGTACATGCATTTCCTAAAAGACAGAAAGATACTGATTGTGTGTTGCACTAAACAATTTATAACTAAAGTTTTGTTTTTCTTTCGGCTTTTCCTGGTTAGGGATCGCCACAGCGGAACTTCGATCCGCTAATGATTGGCAGTCAATTTTTATGGTGCCAAGGTGCCAGCCTGACGCCCAACCTTCAACGAAGGCACGCCCATTCATGCATGTCTTTTGAATGCCACTCGACCACAGAGAGGACATGCAGACTCCACACAGAAGGCGCTCCAGCTGAGAATCGAACGGGAGAACCTCTTGCTGTGAGGCGACAGTGCTACTGCTGCACTACCGCGGCTTATAATTTATAACTAAATTAAACTTAAATATTGTGGCTTGCCAATTTTCCAGTGGAGTTTTTAACCTTAAACAAGGGACTAAGACAAAAAAATCTTTATGGTCTGTGCAATACAAACTTCCATGTGGCACAATGCATTACAGCTAATTTTTATTTTTTTGTAATCCCAAGTTAATTGATAAATACACCACATCAGCATATCTATGTTATGACCAAGGCCAAACATTACTACAGCTACATTTTTGTCATAATACTGAGGAAAACCCCTTATTTTTAATTTCAGGTATAAAATCTGTACCATTGTATTTGCTCTCATCTAGACAGTCTAACTAGTGTCACTATTATGTATCTCCAGTCTCAGCAGCTACTAACACACACACAGCCTGCATACTCACCAGCATTATTTCTAACACACACACAAACACACACACACACACACACACACACAGCCTGCATACCCACCAGCATAATTTCTAACACACACACGCATATACGCAAGCACATGTACACACACACACACACACACACACACACACACACACACACACACACACACACACACACACACACACACACACACACACACACACAAACACACACAGACAAAAACAGCCTGCATACCCACCAGCATTATTTCTACCACACACAATCTACATACCTACATTTCTAACACACACTTACCTCTGCACAGTAAGCAGCTGCAACGCAATCATTCCCCAACAAAATAAGTGAAGAATCCTTCCAAGTTCCACCACCTCTAGGCTCCAGCAAAAAATAAAACTCAGCATTTTGGAACAGATGCACTTAATCCCCAACTCCCTGAAGCTCCACAGACACCTATTCGACACTGTCACATTCTTCCACACACCGGACTTCACATATCCTTTCTGGCTTCTCTCCAATAAGCCCTGAGATATGCTTCCTGTATACTGACGACCTTTTTGAAGGCATTTCTCTTCCATGAAAATCATTGCTGGTGCTTGATTGGGTAAGTATTTGAGAGGTCACATTGGCTCCTTTCCTCAGGAACACTTAGTTGATTGGTTTGTATACTGTGATTGTGATTGGCTGTAATTACTGTATATCAGCCAATCAAAAACCTTGTACCACAGCCAGTGCTGTTCAAGGAGCAGTTATTTGATTGGTTTGCATAGGCAGTAATTACAGTAAACTAACCAATCAAAACTTGTGTAGCGGAGCCAAAGCTGTTCAATGCGGAACAGCAGAACAGTGTGTTCATTGGGGGCTGAATGCAGTGCATCCCATAATCTAAAGCACTTGGCTGCCCAGCTCCACATACTATGCAAAGGTTTGTCTAAAAATCTGGAAGCTCTTCCTGCAGTACAGGGTTTGGAAATAATTTCCAGTTCCCTAACAAAGTCAGGGGATTTCTTCTAGCTCTCTTCATAAGGAATCTGACTTTTCTAGGAGTAGTAACCTTTCTGTACTCTGATTTTTGCTAGTCCCACCCTTGATTTCTTGGATCCCTCTATCCCTGCTTGTCTTAATCTTAAAGGAGTAGCCTCTGCAAGTAACACTATGCATCTTAACTTCCCCCCACACTAAAGGATCATCACTGAGTATGCATGTCAGTGAGATTCTTGCCAACAACAACCATGCCAAATTAAGATTCCAGCTGTCTGGACAATGCATAGTCCTGAATTTGAATTACTGTGGGGATAATGCTCAACCCACAAGTTTAGTATTTTCATATGTTTACTTACAAAGCCACTATAGGTGGGATAATCTGTTTCCAGGGCACTAAATAATTTATTGATTTTATTTTACATTTGTTTACTGAGGAGGTCCGACTGGACAGAGCTGCCCATTTTCAGAGGAGGCCCGGGAGGAAAGCTCTAGAACAATTGCTAACACACTATACATAAGATATTTGCGTATTCACTTATAAAAATATAGCAGACAATAATATATGATTGCATATGATATTTACATAAGCATAGTGGTTTTGACATAGAATTAAAAGTATAGCAGGTAGTAATATTTGATTGTTGTTCATAGAGTATGTTTAGCTGAGATAATCTTGAAGATGTACTGAAACTAAAACAAGAAAGGAAAAACTAAAAAAATGAGGAGAATATAGACATGTTCATATGAGGTACATTGACAATTTAAGGGAAAGCTTTTCAACTTAGTTTAGGGGAGAGTTACTGGGTATAGATGGGGCAGTAGAGGGTAGGCAGCAGTGAGTTCATAGGTAAAGTGTGATAATATATAGTGCATCTGTGGGAGTTTTAAAGAGGAGGTTGGATAGTGGGTAGGGGAAGGAGTTAGAATATGTCAGCCAGGTGCTAGGCAGTTACAAGTAACATGTGGTAATACATATTGCATCTCTGGGAGTTTTAAAAAGGTTGGATAGTGAGTAGGGGAAAGGAGTTAGAATGTGTCAGCCAGGTGCTAGGCAGTTACAAGTAACGTGTGGTAATATATAGTGCATCTGTGGGAGTTTTAAAGAGGAGGTTGGATAGTGGGTAGGGGATAGGAGTTAGAATATGTCAGCCAGGTGCTAGGCAGTTACAAGTAATGTGTGATAATATATAGTGCATCTGTGGGAGTTTTAAAGAGGAGGTTGGGTAGTGGGTAGGGGAAAGGAGTTAGAATATGTCAGCCAGGTGCTAGATAGTTGCATGTCCAGGAGTTGTTTAGGTGGGAAATAAGCTGTTTTTTGAAGATGGTTTTGTTAGGTTGTACCCTGATTTGTAGTGGTAGGAAGTTCCAAGTCTTGGCAATGTTGCTAGAATACAGGGAGTTACCAGAGCTGTAATGGCTTTTGGAGATTGCGATTAGTGCCTTGTTAGTGGATCTAAGTTCTCAGTTATTTGAGTAGAGGATGATCAGGTCTTGTAAGGCTGGAGTTTTTTCAGGTTGGTACAGTATTTGGTGAGCTTGAGGAAGTTGGTTTAGAGCTAAGGCATTAGGGAGTTCCAGCCAGGAAAGCTGTTTTAGGGCATGACAGTGCTGGGTTCGGTAGGAGGAGTTTGTGATGAATTTTGCTATTTTGTTGTAGCATAGTGATAGCTTGTATAAATCGTTCTTGTTTAGATTAATTAGGACAGGAGAAGCATACAGTAAGATAGAGAGAAGATGGGTATGAGCTAGGGTAACTTTACTGTTGCTGATTAGGACGTTTTTACATCTGTAAAGAGTACCTAGTTTTTTGTTGATTTTAGTTATTGTATGAGCTATGTGTTTGTCAAATTTCATATTATTGCCAATAATGAACCCTAATAATTTGGTTTGTGTGATGGGGGAGATAGAGGCATTATCTAATGCAGAAATAGAGAACAGGGGTGTAGGTGCTGCTGTGTTGGAAGGATGAAAGAGCATAAGTTCGGTCTTTTTAGGATTTAGTATTAGCTGGGAGTTTGTTAGCCAAGTTTCGAAGGATGTAAAGGTTTCGTGGATCTTGATTTGAAGTTGTTGGAGGGTGGGGGCAGAGCATATTAAGGTGGAGTCATCAGCGTATTGAACCAGGTTTTCTAGAGGGGGGACTTTGTGAAGATTATTTGTAAATATATTAAAAAGTAGGGGTCCTAGCATTGATCCTTGGGGTACTCCTAGTTTTACAGGGGAAAGGAAGTTTTTCCACTGAATAGCTTGTTAGAGTTGGGAGAGATAATCTTGCAACCATAATAGAGTGAGGGTAGTTAGTTTTAATTCTGACAGTGATGTTATTCGTTTTGTATGGGAGACTGTATCCAACGCCTTTGATAAGTCAAGGAAAACTGCAGACACTAGTTGGCCGTTGTTGTGTTGCATATATACTAGGTTACTAAAATGGATGAGTGCAGTGGTACTGCTATGGTTGGGGCAGATTCTGTGTTGAGTTTCGGCAAGAACATTGTTGAAGAGGAGATGTGTTAGGACCTAGGGGTGGATACATTTTTCCATTATTTTAGCCAGTGGGAAAGTATAGCTATAGGGCGGTAGTTTATTAGGTCAGTGGTGTTGCCCCCCTTTGTTAATTGGTATAATATAGGAGATTTTCCAGAGAAGTGGCACCTTTTGTTCTGAGATTGATCTGTTAATGATTATAGAGAATGGGTAGGAAAAGGCTTTGACAGCTATTTGTAGGAATTTGACAAGTAGTTTGTTTACTGCTAAGGTGGTGGGTTTAAGTTTGGTTAGGCGTCTATAGATTGTGTAAGTTGGTACAGGTTGAATGGTGAAGGAATTAGCATTATTTGATGGGTTATATAGTATGGTGGTGGTTGAGGAGTGTGAGTCTGTTGACAGCTTTAATATAGAATTGGTAAAGAACTCATTGAACTGGGTGGCTGTGTTTATAGAGGTGGTGACTATGTTTGGGTGAGGAGTTGGTGATTTACCTGGCTGGAGAATACTAAATAATATATAATATAATATAATATAATATATATATATATATATATATATATATATATATATATATATATATATATATGTACCTGTGCTGGAATATAGTAAATGTTAGCATTCTATGTGTTTCCAGTATTATGAGATTCAGTATTTTGAGTTTTCAGTATTTTAAACTTTCAAGATTTTGGTCTCTGACTTTGGGTTTCAGGATTTTGTAGCACTCCTATCCATATATATATATATATATATATATATATATATATATATATATATATATATATATATATATTCATGTGTACGTGCTATTTAACAAACAACAACAAAGAGGAGAAGAGTCTCAAAGGGTTCACCCTTCACACATGAAACTCCTTCATTAGCCCTCTGCACTGACTGAGAAGTTAATGTAACAGGTTTATTTTTGCTATATATGATGTAACTTAAAATGGAATGTCTGAAACGGGTCATGAATTAAGAGGGAGAGAAATGGGTAACCTCTCATCCTCATAAACAGATTTTGCTGTAGCATCCATTTACTGAAGGCTAGGTTGCTGAACTTGGATGTCTGGTATTAGGAATTGTCATCCTCTATGAACTGTGGGCAAGGAGAAAAGGAAACATAATGGATATTCTGGCTTCATGGACAGGTAATCGGAATGTCAGGTGCAAACTGTTGTGCATTTTACTGTATGTGCTTGTGTGCTAGATAACTGAGGATGGTTGCCTCTGCTTACAGGCTGTGGTTGACAACATGTTACTTATCGCAGCAAATGCTGATCAGTACTTTATGGTAAATAATGTAATAAAGAGACGTGCAAATTAGTCCATAATGAAGCCTTTTCTCATTGTGGCTAATATCTCTCTAAATTGTAAAATACCTCTTCATGGGAAAAGGCTCTTTTTAGCATGAGCAGTATGGCTCACTCTACTGCTGTTAATGAATTTCTGGGATTGTCTTAGCTGAAGGTTTGGTTGTGGCCCTCGGTGCCTGCAAATCAGACTAGAGTTTGTTACATCCATTTGTATCAAGAATTACACTAAAACAGCAAATATTTTAGAACACCTCTTTGAGAAATTGCTACGTTACTGGGGAGAGCTCTTTTCGATTTATCTCCTTCTTGTTCTACTTTTTCTTTTATCATTTACCTCATGTTCTAACTACAACTTTATACATATGCATCATGTCAATTATTTGTGATTTTACTAATTTGTCCATAAGGAATTCCAAGTGATGGATCCTGAAAGCTTGTTTTTATCGTAAAGCATTAGCTCTAGCTATATATTTTTTCAAGTTTTGTGCATTAGTACTTTATAAGCTCATATAGTCTTTTTTTAGGATTTTCATTGAGGTGCAAATATAAAATGCAGGCTCACTCCCTTTAAGTCCAATGTTCTCTTAATGCATATCATTTGAAAGGCACCAGGCAGGCTTCGGTGTGATCCTCCAATTAGACCTTCTTTAATGGAACACCAGTTCTTGAACACCTCCCCAATTAAGTGGCCTGTTGATTCACAATGGTGTTAAAATGTTATTGCAAGTTTAGCCCGTGTTGGTCAGTCATTGCACATCGATTTCCAATCTGTGGTAACCTTCACCAAAATACAATGTAACATTCATGTTTTATATATGAGTAGAGGCAATTACAGTATATACAGAGGCAAAGGGCTGTCTCTAGCAGAAATTCCTTCCCTCTGCATGACAATCCTGTTTCCAGTGGGTATTTCCTTATGTATCAAGGGTAACAGATACACCTACTACAAGTAGCTTTATACTCACCAAACCCCACCCTTTTCTTTTCCTCCCAATCACAATAACTAGCAGCCAGACTCCTATTAACAAAACCTCTTAATACTTCCCCTTAACAGAAAATTTCCTAGAATTTGTCAACACCTACTCTTTTACTTAATAATAATCACCACTCCTTATCCACACACACACAGTGGAATTCATAAACAATCATATTGGCTTTGTGCAAATCTACATGATGTTTACAAGTTAACATGGTGGTCACAATCACTAAACACATATGCATGCTTCTCATCACACTTACATGAATACAGTCATGTTTTCCTGGCCAACAACAGTACTGATGACCACAAAAACATGTTGAGCAGCAGGAGCACACACAGTAAACAAGCTTGCCTATTTGCAAACCTGCTTGATCTGACAGCATGAATAGCTACAAATGGCAAATAATGCAAGCTGTACCAAACAGAGATAGTATACTGAGTGCAATGTGCATGTAAATGAAGCATATGGATACAGAATAAGTAAGACAGGGACGGTAAATGGCAAGGGCAAATACAATAGATGGGTTATCATGCAGGGAAAGTGTATGCAGGACAATGTGCTCAAAAATCAACCAAATGCATACATAAATGTGTAGAAGAGAAGGGAAAATGTTTAAATTGTACTAAGATAATTGATTTAAAAGTGCTTATGTCACAAAGACAATTTTGTAATAATACAATTGTGCAATACACGTGTCACAACAATTAATGATGATCACCCTTCCTGAGCAAATATAGGTAAATAAAAGTGGACATGATGGTGTAAGAACTGACCATTATGCAAACTAAAATTGTAGTTGAGGGGATTATATGACACATAAATGTCATTAACATGCTGAGTTGAGATGACAGCAAGGACAGTACATACATTATGAAATATTTGCATGGCTTGTATTTTGTCAATATAACATGCTATAAGATATGAATGGCTTAGAAGCCACAATCTCTTTTTGCAAGAATTGAACCCATCCCATCAATATTACCACTCAGCAGTATTTCAACTGCATACACCACAAAAATAGGCATAACACATGTAAGAGGAGGATCACCATTGAAGATAATTATGCACTTCAATATTCAAATTACTATGCATTCCTTTGACACTTTGATAATGTAATATAGACCCCAACAGGAGGTAGTGATGGATATTGTCACAAATTAATGAAATTAATGTGTGAATTAAGAAAGGGTTCCTGATAATGAATGTCATATCAGCATGTCAGACTGATGGCAATTACATGAATATGCTAAAGTGTGCACAGTTGTGATCAGTCCAGTATCAATACTTCATGGTCATTGAAGGTTTCCCTGCATGTTTGTACACATACCACCCAGGAACTCTAACCATAACATTGGCAGAACAAATGTCTACTGCCGTGAAATTCAACGCTACATTCACATGTGTTTGTAGAACATATCAAGAGGTAATACTGATGTGATGTAATGGTTGTTGTGTGATGTTTGTATGCTCACAAAAATGAATTCCTATGCTAGAAATGAACATCAAGCTGCACAACTCCTCCAAATAACAATATGGCTATTAATGACATGCACCACAGTGGAATGTTATCTCAACTGTTGAACTCCTCAATCAGCTGTACTTTATTTGCCCATAATTTGTATTTGTATCTGTTAAAATGGATGGGGGAGGTCTCTGCCATTCTATACGTACAGAGTAAAATTGGGGGGGGGTCATTCATACAGAACAGCTAAGGACAAAAATGCTTACAGTCACTCAGTAGATGTGTGGAACACTTGTCTAAGCTTTGAGAAAATAAACACCATAGTGGGATCAGTGAATGTGCCACGGTATAAGTGCATCTACAATTGTCATATTTATGGTTGTGTGAAAGCATTACATCATGTGCATGAGCCAAGGAATATGTGCCCCTGTGGTTACTTAGAAAGAATCTTGATGCAGGTTAGACAGCATTTTCTGATGCTACATATACATAAACACATTGGTAGCCCCTGCTGTTGTCACTATGATGGTAGAACATCAAGTCTATACAATATGGATATAATCGTGTACTGGAATACATGCATTACTTATGCAACAACATGCATTACATCATCTCATGTCCTCACTCCTGAGGAAGTGTCTCACTACAACTGTTATGAAAGGCAATCTATTCTAATGACAGTATTAGTCTTCACTATGGCCTTTTCTAAGGAAATGTAGAATAAACTCTTGTAAGAGGAAACAGTATCTATACATGACCATAGCACATGTGGGTGACAACACTGTTAACAACATGTACACTAACTGTAAGAAGTGAAGTTGGGATTTGATCTATATAACTAACATCACAAGCTAATGAAGGTTTTCTGAAAAACAAGTGGAACTACAGATTTATTTTATAACTGTGACACTGCACAGTTCAGTGGATGATATCACCATTGTATATTATCTTGATGTTTCTGTAAACAGTGGTTGTATACAACAAGCACTCAATATAGATACACCTCATATATGTACTTGCAGCCTATTCTACACAATAAGAGGAAGAAACACACATGCACTCACAGAAGACAGTCATTCTTGTATTCAAGCTCCCTACGTATAGACTGAAAGAATTTACACACAAGTGTATTAGATTCACATGCCACAGGAACAATCTTTGAAAGGATTGTATCAGCTGTGTCATGCAAAGGAGAAGTATGTGCAAAGATGACGTCTACAGATTTAATTTCTCCAAGTCTTTTGAGTTTCTAATACCATGGTATGAATGGACTCCATTCCTGAGTCAAAATATGATTAAAGTTCATGAAATTAGTATTGTTTCAATCTTGGATGTGAGCCAAAACTACTCTTTGCAGCATCAGCAATGTTCCTAGAATTGACTCCTTCTGTTATTCATAAGGAGTTACATGCATTGGTAGCATATCTAAATATGACTGTAAATTCATTTTTGTGAGACCATTTCCTCCTACTATTGAACTGTCTGGGTATCCTTCTTCCACATTGTCTTCACGTCTGCCTGCAAATCCTGGTATTTTATGACTTTCTGCCTCCCTGTATGTAAGACACTGTAATCACTGGGTATAGGAATTTCAATGATCAATGCTACTTTTGTCTTCTATTCATGGATTACTATACCTGTCTTTTCCATCTATTTTTGAACTGCTTGTAATGGGTGACCCCATGTGATATAAACTTCATTATTTTCTATAATACTTTGAGGCTAAAGTTTCCAGTGCTTCTCAGCTACTTCAGTATTACAAAGTTTGCACAATCCCCAAAGCAACTGTCTTGCCAAATTATTATGCCTTTCAGTATACAGTCCTTTTGCCATTAGTGTATCACACTCCGTAACAAGATGTGCTACTGTTTCCAGTTCTTTTATGAGACCTGCATTTGTCTGTTTCTCTGACATGTTTAATGGACTTTGTAAACCAACATTAAACTTTCAGCTTTTTGTTTAAATTCACGTCTCCCTAACCATTCCTGCATTAGATCCTGATTGACATGAAGCTGTTCCAGGAGTTTTCTGTACTTGCAAATATATTTATTCATTTTCCACATTTCTTGCTTTCTCATATGATCCTTCACCTTATATTTGTTCTTTTGTTTTTTTGGCCCATTCAGTTGCTGCCTGATTCTTGTCTACTTCTAGTTTGATTTCCATTTCCATTTAACACTGATATGGTTCTGCTAAACTAAGCAAGGATGTCATTTTGGACCTGTTCTCTTCATGTTTTAAAACTTTCACTATATTTGGATCTTGTAAGGTCAGCATATATGTATGCAGTCCTGTTATTGCAGATCTATTCATGTAGTCAGTTTTGAAGACGCTCATACCTCCTTCAGAACGGGGAATATATAATCTTGGTATACACTGATTTTTATAAATCATTTAATGCACATGAAGCATTTTTCTTGTTTTTCTGTCTGACTGATACAATATTTTTGGGGACAATCAATCACCCCAAAACTGTAAGAACAGAAAGAGCAAATTGGTTTATAGCTTGGACTTTGTTCCAAGATGTCAAGGCTCTTTACAGTATTAATTTTCATCTTCTAAAATATTCCTTGCTAGGTTTTATTTGCATTTGTTAATTTTTTATTGTTGATCCTTTATCATTTCCAAAATATTTATACACTTGCTCATTCTCAAGTTCCTTTATATCACATTCCTGTCCCAGACTGATATTTTCTTGGTCCTGCAGCTTTCCTGCTTTAAACATTCCTTTTGCACATTTATCAATATCAAATTACATCCTTATATCATCTGATAAAGTTTTGACCACTTACAGTTGTGGTTTCAGTTCCTCATCTGATGAGCTATGCAGTTTTAAATTGTCTACAAAAAGAAGAAGAGAAATCTTTACACTTTTTTGCTTTCCGGGAGCCAAATTGTAACCATGACCTAATCAGTTAAGTAGACAGCTTAATGGGGTAAGGGCAAGACAAAAGAGCAGTGGTGACAAAGAGTCACCCTCGAATATCATCCTTTGAATTTTTATCCCTGGGATAATAATTTGTCCTTTATCATGTTTATCTTATACATTTATAAGCACTCTTTTATCTATGAATGTGGGATGTTGTCAAATGCGATTTACCATCATTTCCCTGATCACACTTTGTGCAAGTTACCATTTCAACGAACCATATAAGCAAAAAAAAAAAAAAAAAAAAAAAAAAAAAATGACTGACACAAAAGTCAAACGTGGAAGTGGTGAATGTTGAATTTGACAAAATTCAAACATTCTCCACACTTCCCTAAGTGGTACTACTGTGCAACACACAGCAAAGAACGTTTTTGCAGGGGGGCAAGCCCTCCCTGCACCCCCTATGTGGGGGGCTGCTCCCACTACACCCCCTGCTACTTATATATACAAACTCTGAGATCGCACTACAGTGAGGGAAAGAATACATTTCCTGATCCTCACTATAGTGCGATCTGCATTAAAATGTTGAAATTCACAACAGCAAATGCTGTAGTGCATTTGCTGTTGTGCATTTCAACATTTTTTTTTCATTTTTTTCATAATCTCGAATTGGGCATTCAGACTAATGTAAATCGAACATAGTCTGTTCGTCCTTTTGATAGTAAACTTATCCATGCCATACTTAGATTATTCCCCTTTTTACAATTCTCCATTATGACTTTATTTAACTATAGATGATCCTTTGTTCCATGTGGCTTTCTTTTGACACCCTTTTGTTCTATTGCCATGACTAAGTTTTCTTATAAATGACTATAAACTCTGTTGGCTACAGTTTCAGTGTATAGTTTACACATTGTCAGAAGGCAAGTTACTGGTCTATAGTGTTTAGGGTATCTTGAAGGTTGGTGTCTGTTCGGGGTGCACATATAAATTGTTCTTACTCATGGATAAATCTTCATGTAATGATGTTAATACATTTAACCAGAAGTTAGGTACTGCATCTGGGCCTGGGGTTTTCCAGTTAGGAGCTTTTCTTAATTTTTTTAATTTCTGTTTCTCTGGCCATTATTTCATCCCATTTAATATTGTGTACATTTGAACTTCTTATTCTTTATTTTACTTTTTCTGTCCATTCAGCATCTTTGCTATGTTCCACAGGATCTTCATAGATGTACAACTATGTGGAATTCTATATATTGTTGCTACTAACAGGTGTATAATACTCCTTCATTAATTTACATTCACACTCACAGTCAGGAGAGTCTCACTGTTGTATTCAAACTCCCTACCTATCTACTGGCACAAGCTACACACAAGTGTATTATACTCACATGGCACAGGAGAAGTCTGACTGCATGTGAGCCACACTGTATCTTTGAAAGGATGACATCAGCTGTCTCATAAAAGGAGACATGCAAAAATGACTTCTACAGCTATGTGGGATTCTAAATGTTGTCAATATTAAGAGGTATGAGACACTTTTGCATCCATTTACATTCACTTTTAGAATGTGATAATGTAGTGTACATAGGAATAGCTTCTCAGTCTGTGTCAGAGAGGATATTGTAATGCTGAAGGTTTGTGCAACTCCATATTTGTTGATATGAAGGATTAAGTGCAATCTTATGATCAGTAATAAATACATACTGCTGACTTAGGTCAGCTATGCTGTCATGAATGTATGTTGCAGAACTGAGACTAATATGTACTTGTTTTACATGATGTCGTGTAGATGAGACACACACACTTGTGAAACACAGGATGGACAATGAAGCAGTCATGGATCATCAGGTTATGATGATGGTGTGTAAACCTTAATGAATGGTATTGATATTAGCAATGATATGTGCTTATGCATGGGAAAAGTGGACTGCCAGTGCCAAGCAATACTTAATATTCCAGTGCAGCAGGACTAAGCAATGATGCTGTATGTGTGCCGAGGCTCTATGTGGTTGTATATCATTTGCAAATGTAAGTGCTGCAGTGCAGACCTTACTGTCCAGAATGAAGTGGTCAGTTAACCACTCATTTTAATGCATTTCATGAGTACATTAAGCAATTTCCATGTAATGAAGTAATTTAATCCAGTAAGAATAATTATTTTTGTTCAAAATCTGTTTCTGAAGCACAATGCTGAGAAACAGATTTGCATAGTTGTTGGCAAAGTGTTAGCACATGCATGATTATACTTTGATGCATTGAACTTGGACTGTGAAGTGACAGTGTTCAGTGGTTTTCAGTGGTACTCCCTGCCAACCATGATACAAATAAGGAGCATAGATGAAATATTGTTATTCTGATTACAAGTAGAATAGATCTATTTTATCTTAACATGTTGCCTATATATGCTTCTCTTGTTATAGTATGTCTTTCCATGTTAGGGCCAAAGCTTAATTCAGAAATGAATTGTTGTGCTTGCCTTTCCTGTTTGTGTGATGTTACATGTAGAGCAAACATTGGAAAGAAATGAAAACTTTAATTGGGTTAACCTTCTGTAGAGCAAACAGCCTTAGTGGTGAGGCATGGCCATAAGCACTCTGGATAGTACTGAATGGAGAAAATCCACTTGTCAGCCTAACTTTCTCTGTAGCAAAAGGTGTAAGCTCAGTGAGATAAATGAAAAGGTTCAAGTTCAGTATGCAGGTCATTTAACAAAGGGTGTCAGAATGTGATTATCATAATTAATTTTGATCGTGACTGTAAGAACAGATAAGAATGACTATCTTAACCTTGCTGATTGCCCACATTTTGTTAGTAATGCCTACTGAAATAATATTTTATACCTACTATGTATCATACATGATTCAAGAGAAATCAGAAGTTAATTGTGTGTGCAATGTGGTGTAAGGCAAAGACTCACCACATTTTGCATTGACACTTAAAATGCCATTTAGCATCACATACTCACTTTCTCTTTCCAGACCACACACAAATGCTTAAGACTACAACTCATGAAACAGAAAGGAGTTAGACAGATACAAAGGGAACACATTCACAGCAAAGACACTTATAAAAACAGGCAGTAAATGTTTCACCTAATGCTGGATTTGAACCATGATCTCCATAAATATGATCATTATCTCACCACTCCACAAATGAAACCATACTTCATGAATGTTAAAATCACACTTTTTCAGAGCATCTCTGTGCCTGGCTTGGACATCTGTGACAACAAAACATGGATTGCTTCTAAAACCATCTGGACCTACAAGCTGATGTAAGCATTTTTTTGCACTTGCTCTAACTATCTCAGTGCTATTTAACACTTCTGTGCTGAATTTTTGATTTGGTTGAATTTATCAGTATTTTTTAAACATGCATTTGTTAAAGAAATGCCATCTGTTTGCTACTGTAGTGTTCTTGTGTTGTTTTAACAGTATTCTGGTATTTCCTAACCTCCTCTGATATTGAAAAAGCTGTTCTGAGTTTGCCAAAGTTCTCCTGAGTTTGCCAAAATATTTCTAAGTTTTGCAAGGTTTGTCTGTGAAGCTTTCCTATGTTTGCACCTTTTTTTGTATTTGTGAACATTTCTGAGGGTTTTACTAACTAATTTCCTAGATTTCCTGATAGTGCAGGAGTTCTGCCTTTTTTGTAAAGCATTTGTTACTACACTTGAGTTCAAAAACCAATTCATTTTATATTAAGTGGATTTTTTTTGCACACTGGTGGGAGCAGAGGGCTGATTCAACCCATCTGATTTGGGAACTGCTGGTGGTAGGCTTATTGTATGTTCATCTGATTGGTCTGAGGACTTAACTATGTAAAAATCTTTCATCCTGCTGATATAAAACCCTTACTTTTGTGAGACTGTGCTCATTTATTCAGAGCTTCCCTGTGCCTAGCTTGGATACCTGTGAGTACAAGACTTGGATTGCTTCTAAAACCATCTGGCCCTACAAAGCCGATATAAGTATTTTTTTTTACACTTGCTCTGAATATCTCAGTGCTGTTTATGAATTCTGTGTGTATTTATTAATTTAGTTGAATTTATTGCTGTTTTTCAGCCTGCACTTATTAAAGAAACACCATCTGTTTGTTACTGTACTGCTCCTAAGTTGTTTTAAGAGTATTCTGATATTTCCTAGCCTCTTCTGAAACTGCAAAAAGCTATTCTGAGTTAGCCAAAGTTATCCTGAGTTTGCCAAAATATTTCTAAGTTTTGAACGGTTTTCTGTGAAGTTCTCCTATGGTTGGTTACAGGTTTTTCTGCATTTGTGAGCATTTTTCAGGCTTTGTGAACATATTTCCAATGATCCCTGAAGTACAGTCTTTTGTTGTAAAACATTTGTTACTGCACTTGAGCTCAAAACCTGTTTGCTTTACATTAGGAGTTTTTTCACTCAGGTGAGTGTGGAGGACTGATTCAACCCATCCAATTTGGAAACTGCTGGTGGAAGGCTTATTGTTTGTTTATCTGATTGGTCTGAAGGGTTAACTGTGTAAAACTCTTTCATCCTGCTGGTATAAAAGCCTAACATTTGTGCACAGCACAAAGGCAGTTTCCCATAATGTGTATATAAGCAAACCTGTCCAGTTTAAAATCCTCTATAAGAAATGCTCTCCATAGTCTCTCACTTATTCACACATGCTTGACGAGCTGCCTGCTTGCACAGAGGGCAGCACCACTGCAAGTAATCAAGCAGTATACTCCTAAACACTCTCACTTAGACCTTTAAGTGACTCTCCTCTATTCCTTCCCATCTACTAAGGATCTGGTATAATGGATAGGTGCTTCCTTGTCATCTCTGTTTCTGGCTTGGTGATTATGGGCATATTGAGGCAGTGAAACAACTGCCTCATGTTCACTGACAACCATTTAAGTATAGAACAGACAAACACAGTGTGTGAGAGATGTAGATACAGAATGTCATTAGAGGCAAAGCTCTCACATATGTACATACAAAACATGCACACCAGGTTGATGGCATTACAACCAAAACACTCACTACCAGCACCAAGGAACAAACACATCGACCCACATATGTGGAGGTACTCACTTGTAATCTAACATTACCTCCAAGACCTCCTAAAAGCCTCTCTCAGTGGCCATGCACACATTTAAAAAAGACAGCACCTCACACAACACATAACTCTGAAAATCATAGTAGCCCCACTTCTAAGCCCATAAGGCAACACACCGTATAGCCAAACATTCTAGTTATTGGGGATGCCATTGTAAGACATACTGATGTCCCCCTTACCAAGCTAAACGAGGAGAAGATCACAGTGAACAAGATCATACATGCACTTAGGTCTTTAAACCACAAGTAACAGTATGACAAGGTCATAGTTCATGTAGGTGTAAACAACCTAAGACGTTCCTCACTGGATGATATGAAGAGAGATATGATGAAGCTCTCTGAATATGCGTCCCATCTGGGTATGAATCTAGCCTTGAGTAGATTCCTACCTTCACCAATGATGATGCCATAGTACCAGCAAAAGTGACTGGATTAGTTTCTGGTGTCACAATAAGGGGATCCAATAACTATCAGCCTGGGAAGACATGATCAACAAACCACGATGCTTTGCCAGAGATGGTTTGACCTTTAAAACCACTTGGCTGTAGGATACTAACAAAAACTTTATCTATCCCCATAGGGTCATTTTTAGGCCATGCCAAGTTGTTAAACCCTTCAACATAACAAAAACCATACATGCCTACCTGAAGGTACTGCTGCACAACACTAGGAGTTTAAATAAAAAAGTGGTACTCCCTGGACGCAGTCCTCACCCTGGAGAAAGCAGACATTTGTGCAATCACAGAGACATGGTTCAGAACCATAGAAAGCACCCCAGCTGTCAAAGGCTACAATGCTTATTATACATTTTGATCCCCCTCAGCTCAAGATAAAACAAAGGAAAGAGGTGTCTCATTGTTCATAATAACACCATATTTATGGATGAATTCAATACCCCTGCATAAACTGGGAGACTTTCTCAGAGGTTTTTGGATTTCGTCAATGCAAACACCCTGAAGCAACTAATTAGCTCCCCGACTAAAGATACAAATATCCTAGACTTAGTACTCACAAGCATGGGGGATGCTACTCCATCCCATGCTTTAACTCCTCTCTGGTAAAGTCCAACCAAAAAATGATGCCCTTTAGTATTAAAACTAACCTAGAACCCACATCAAACTCCAAACCTGTTAATAACTTTGCTAAGGCCAAAGACCTCGAACTAAGTGACAGTTTGTTAAACTTCCAAGCCACTCCAAACCTGGATGACATTGAAGCCTACTCTTGAGCTGTATACAAAGCACTGTACAACGACACTCATAGCTGCATAATGGAGGCAGTATCTGTCCGAGGCAAACCTATGATTACTGGCAAAAATAAACCACCATGGTGGTCACCTAGCATAAATAGGCTATTCAACAAAAAAAAAAAAAAACTCTCCAAAGCCAAGAAGGAGCAGTTAAAGCCATGCAACAAGGCACTCACTAGTCTAAACAAACAAATTAACGAGCTGGTAAATCTGCCAAAGCAAACTATGAGGCAAAGATAGCCTCCCAGGTGAAAGATAACCACACATTTTTTTTTATGTTCATAACTTCAGAATAAATGCTCAGCAATGTGCTGAGTTAATCATCATTGGCAAAACTTACACCCAGCCTGAAACTATTCCAAACTTGCTAGCCGACAATTTCAGTTCAAACTTCTCCCCCATCACATCCAACCATTCCCCTACCAGCCATTATAAGGGAACAAGTCCTGACTGCACTCACTAAAGCCAAAAATACAGCCTCAGTAGGTCCTGACAATATTCCAGGATGCTTCTTAAATAACTTAAAACAAAATCTATCAGCAATGGGAGGATACATATATGTCTCTTAAATATGCAACAAAATTTAAAAGATTTAGAATTTTTGCTTGGAAATATTTACATAGATATTTTTATACCCCAAGTAGACTCCAGAATTTTTTTTTCCTTCGGTAGACAGCAAGTGTTGGAGGTGTGAAAGGGAAGAAAGAGATAATTGGGAACATATTTTCTGGGAGTGCACTGAGCTGGTGGACTTTAAGGATTCCCTGTGGGATGCACTGTTGGAGATGCTGAGTGAGCAGATTGGTGTGAGGAGGGAGATCATTTTTCTAATCTATGATATAAAATTGGAATTGCCTAAACATGATAAAGCCTTGCTGCTGTCTCCAATTATGGTGCCTGCCCAAAAATCAATTACTGGAAAATGGAATTCAAAATCTAAACCAACTACATTAGAAGCAGTGAATATAGTAACAGAGATACAACAATTGAAACTTGGATCTTTAGAGAAAGTAGGAGCAAACTACATAGAAAAAATGGGAATTGTGGGAAGAATGCACACAGGGGAGGAATGAGGTTTAAAAGAAAACAGGACTTAAATGAGCTATGTGATGTTTCACTAAAAACGATTGGATAGATTATAAGTGATGTATAATGTTTACAGCTGGGAGTGTGCCAGTATGGTTTATGATGTAAAATCCTTGCAACTAGGATTGTGTCAGTATTGTTTGTTTTCATTTATATAAAGGTATGATTGCTTACAACGTAAGTGATGGTTTAATAAAGATGTTTCTTGTTTTAAAAAAATCTATCAGGGCCACTAGAAACCCTCCTTATCCCCAGCTTCTGGTTGGGCCTTGTCCCAGAGTAATGGAGGACCATAACAGTTCCCCATCTGAACAAGGAGGGCCGATCAAGTAACCCATTGACCTACATACCCCTAAGCTTGACCAGTCTTATCTGCAAGGTCATGGAGAGAATTATCATGGACCTGATCAATATCGGCATAGGAACTCTCCATAAACTGGACCAGACCCAATCTGGTTTTGTCAGAGGAAGGTCGTGCCTGCTAAATCTGGTGGACTTCTTTGAAAAAGTCACCAGGGCCATGGATGAGGGTAAAACTGTACACACCGCTTATCTAGACCTGGCCAAAGCTTTTGGCACAATTTCTCACTTGGGGAGCATAAACCCCTACATTATCAAATGGACAGCCAACTGACACACTGACCAAACACATGTAGTCTTGATTGGTGAATCCACTTCCAGTACAAATCTTTTACTAGTAGTGTGCAACAGGGCTCAGTGTTGAGAGCCCTCTTGTTTAGTATATACGGCACTGAAGTGAAGGCCAATGTCAGAGGCCTCTCGGTCACCAAGTTTGCTGACAACTGTAAGCTGGGAGCAATCACTGAATACCCATACAATATTGACATCCTACAAACAGGCCTAAAAATGACAAACGACTGATGCCAAAACCATGGTCTAAGACTAAATGCTAAAAAATACATAATCATACCCTATGGTAAATCAGATATTCCTGTCAATTATAATACTGAAAGTGCACACCTAAAAGTATACCCAGTGGTGAGGGCCTAAGAACACAGATAGATAGTAACCTAAACTTGGACAACCAGGTAGCTACTCTAGTGAGCAAATCCTTCTGCATGGCTCAACTTATAAGTAAAGACATCGCATCAAGTTCAAAGGAATTTATAGTGCCATTGTACTTGACCCACTTCAGGCCCTTAATCGAGTACAATGCTCCCTTCTGCATGTACCTAACTGGGTATTTACACCAACTGGAGTGGTCCAAGAGGTTTCTCACTAAGAAAAATGCAAAGCATAAGATACATGTCTTATGCAGATGGACTAAAAATCCTGTCTTTTTACCCAGTTTCATATTGGTTATTGAGAGGGGAGTTATGCCTGACCTACAAGGCATTTTCTTATTCAGTGCCGATGAATATGTTACATATTCACAAGAAATATTGTACAAGAGTTATGCATTCCATGGAACTAAACTTTATTTGTGACTCTAACAGAACTTGCTGGATAGACAGATTCACATTTCAAAGGCTACCTCATCTATGGAATAAACTCCCCATCTTTGTAAAATGAAGCCCGTCTTTCACGCTCTTCAAAAAGAATTTGGATAAATGGCTGGGGAACCATAAATTCACTCTTTTGGTACCGCGTCTTTTGTGGATAGAGGCAGTCTGTAAAATGTCTCAGAGTTGCAACACCCAAAGACCCACTACCCTGATACTACTCCATCCCATAGCTGGGGAATTAAGATATAATATTGTCATATCCTGTGTATTATTGGCTAGGATTGTAAAGGTTCTTGTGCCTTTACCCTAGTAATCACCTATGAACCTATGGAGAGTGATAACCTATTCACCCAATGGAAGATGCAGGCATTAGTCTTCAGCAGAGTAATGACAGTATGAAAATGTCATAGGATGAAATGTACATCTATAAGCAGAGTAGTCAACAGTACAAAGGGGTGAGAGAAAAGGAGTGACGATAGATATGGATGGACAGACATATCAAAGGAGGTATTATCGGTCATTAATGCACATCGTTATAGTGTGTCCTTATTTTTCATCTGTCATGCTCTGTATCACTAGCTGATGTCTTTGGAGATCAAGAACTATAAGACAGACAAAACCTGATTAAGACATGAGTAGAATGAGGGTGATTTGTTAAATCTACCTTATGGTCATGGATGTGTTTGCAAATGCTTTTTGCAACAGTATTTAAAATATGTTAATTAAAGGTCATAACTAGATAAAAAAATGAACATATATGTCATGAAACATATCATTCAAGTACAACATCACAGTAAAAAATAATGTGTCATACATCTGGAATTGAACCCTTGATGCTATAGGGAAAAAACACTTTACAGACAAGGGATTTATTTCAATGCTCCACAGAGGAAGTTGTGCTTTACTATATCTAATAGTCAAAGTACTGTTAGAGTAACTGTTGCCAAGAATTTGCATTAGAAAAAGAAAACCAGAAATGCACATAGTGGGTAAACACATGCTTAGGTTTACTAAAGAAAAAAAGTTTTGTAACCACAAATGACAAAAAGAGATTTAATAAAACATAAAACAAATTGTCAAGTGTTTTTGCCCCTTCCAGCATGGGACTTCATCAGAACCATTTGAAACAAATAAAAAGTGTTTTATACATAGCGATATGCTTTAACCTTTAACCTGATTTTGATCATGCAGCATGATTAAGTACCTTTGCGTGAGGATAACTGGATTACTCAGGTGATGGCAGCAACAGAGCAGGTTTTGTCATAGGACATGAACAGCCATTCAGTGTCACTCAGCACTGGTGTATGATGAGAAAGTCCACACAAATGGTGAGGACAAGAAGTCAACGCTTTCTTAAGAGCCTTTTCTGGCCATGTGTGTTGCATGTGATTCTATTTTTTGACCAGATTAAATGTGGAAATGGGGTTGACAGGAAAGTGTTGAAATGGTGTGGCAAGAAGAGGAGAGGACACAGGGGAAAGGATAGTGGAATTTGCAGGAAGGTAGAGAACTATCACCATCAACTTCTTCACAACATAAATTTAGAAGTGTAGACAGAGTGTGCTGAATTTGGACTGTCACCATACTGAGGTTATGTGACATTAACAGTATAATGCTGTAGAGCTAATTGTATGAAATCAAGTGTGTCAAGAAGACACACTGATAAAGTGGAGAGCTATGTATGAGGCTTTATATTTTTGTGGGACAGAAGCCCATTATTTACATTTTTTTTTACTTTCAAAAAGGGAAGAATGTTAGGAAAGGGTTTTAGGAATGTGAGGGTCAAGTAGGAAGGCTAGGTGAGGCACAGACATACAGGTCAAACAAGATAGAGAAGGATGGTGATGGACACAAAAGGTTGGAGGACACTATGATTGGGAATAGGTAGGGGACATCGGAGACATACCCACATCAATCCTAAGAACAGTGAGAATTTAGTCCTCATCCTCAGAACTGGCATCACTGTCTCCTTTCTCAGTTTTCTGTGTCAGTCATTGATGTGGCATTGTCTTGGTAATATGACAAAACATCTTTTCTACACAGCCAATTCAGGCACTGAGGCCCATTTCAGTAATACCTTCCACCAGCCCTGTCAGCTCTTGCTGGGTGACAAAATCACTGCCTCCACTACTACTACTCCTGGAGGGTACCATTGCACCAGCAGCTGAGGCAGAGCTACCTGATGCAGATAAAGCAGGTAGGGCAGGGGTTGTGCAGGCAGGCTAGCAGTTTTGGATCCTGAAGTGCTGTGTGTCAGTGCTGCAACCTATGAGGGATGCCGGGCTAAGCTGCAGTGGTGGGTCTACCTCTTTGTGCTGCATGTCACTTTTGGTAAACAGAAATGTGTGACAAGAGAACATTTTTAAACTATATAAAATATCCCCTGAAAAAAAAGGAAAGAGAAGGGTGGTTTAGAAAAAAAAATGAGAGAATCATAGTCCTTGAATGTCACATGACTATATACACATTTATGATTATCCAGTCTATACACTGTTGCCACATCCAGGTATGATTGGGAGGTCTTACTCTGTTGCTCTGTTGTATCATTAGATCTTACTCTTACAAAGAAAAGGGGTTGCAATGGGCACCCCTTGTGCCAATTCATATGCCAACCTTGTGTTGGCATATTGGGAGAACACCTATGTCATATCCAATACAAATTATGGTAAAAACATAAAATTCTACAAGTGTTTTGTAGACTATGTTGTTTTTTGTATGGGATGGGACTATGAATGAACTAACTGAATTTATTGAATATATAAATGGTACAACAAGCTTTTTGAGTTTTGAACATAAAAGTTCAGACAATATGACTGAATTTTTAGATGTACAAATATAAAAGAGAGATGGAATGACACACTCAGAAATATACAGGAAATCTTGCTGGAGAAATAGTATTTTATATCGTAATAGTATGCACCCACAACATATTTATGGCAACATAGTGGAGAGCCAGACCCTGCGAATTTCTCGCCTTACCACAGAAGATGAGACTTTAATTGCAAACAAGGGATGTTAGCTGGCAATCTCCTAGCAAGAGGCTATAATAAGAAAGAAGTAGAAAATGTTTATTGTAATACCCACTCCATGAGGAGAGGAAAGGACAAGCCACACTTACATAGACATCAAGGTTGTGAAATTACTGAGGCTAATAGAGGACATCAAATTGCTGTCAATAGGATAACCATTCCTTACTCCAACAAAAATATGAAAATTAAGAATATAATATATAAGAATTGGAGTATCCTTACCACTGACAACAGCATTACTGAAATAGTGGGTAATAAACCTAGTTTTAGTTTCAGGAATATGAAATCACTGAAACGGCTCCTCTGCTATGAGAATAATGACAAGAGTGATACCCTATCCAATAGGAGGGGTACACTTCCTTGTAGAGGCTGCCATCAATGTATTTATATGTCAGGAAATAGTGTCTTTATCCATCCAGACACAGGAAATTCTTTCAACTTTGACTTTTATGCTGTGTAAGTCAAGAGACTTAATATACCTGGCTGTTTGCCATGTATGCTCTTGCTTCTATGTAGGTAAGATGAACAGAAGCCTCAGGGAATGTGTAAGGGAACATATATACGCCATTAACAAGGAGGATGATCACAACGCTCTAGCTAGACACATATTAAGTGTAGGAACATCACACTCCTTTAAGTTTCGTGTGCTGCAGTTAGTTAAAAGAACAAAAAGATTAGGGAATATAAAAAATCAGACAGAAGAATATGAAAATAGATGGATTATTAGGTTGCAGGCATATAAAGGATGAGGACTTAATGAGAAGGTTAGTCTAAAACCATTTCTAGCAGCACGTCCCTATAAGCATTGATTTTTAGTGTATATATATATATATATATATATATATATATATATATATATATATATATATATATACATATATATATATATATATATATATATATATATATATATCTATATATATACTTTTATTGAAGGGTAATATCTGTTTTTTTTCATTCAAAGAAAGTACATTATATTGATCATGAAATTAAATAGAGTTGTATATAATAGTATACATGTTTTATGATGTATTCCTTTATTTTTTAAGTGATGCAAACATGTGATGATATCACAGTGATGTTGATTGGCTGTTTTTTATTGGTGAATGTATTTAAAGATCATTTTTTGAATGTAACTGCTTTGAAGTCTGATGAAGCGTTGAGAGAATGCGAAAGCGCTTACTTGTACTGCAGTAATAAAGAAGTTTTTTTTCAGCCGTGGTGAGCCCTATTTGTTTTTGACTTTTTACTAGTATTGAATCTGAAAGGGCTCCTTATCCAGGACTGTTTGCTGTGTCTTTCCATAGGAAAAGAAATGTCCTCTGGAGCTTCCTCTGGAATTGGAACACTGGACAATTCACTCTGAGATAAACAGTCTCTCTCACAGGCTATCTGCTGTGGTATAGGTTCGGACACCAGTCTCAAATGCTTCCCATTCCACCTAAAGATTGTTCCTTCTGATTCTATAGTGTAGGATCTTGGCTCTGGACCAATATTCTTCACACCAATCCAATCATAACCTTTAGACGTTTGCATCCTTACCACTTCTCCCTCTAGTAATGGACTGAGCAGTTTGCTTGCCTTATCATAGTCTGGCTTCTGGGTTAAACGCTTCTTCAACAGATTGGCTTTCACTGATGCATTGCCCTTGACACATGGAGCCAACAATTGACTACTGATTGGTAATGTGTTTATGGTCTTTCTCAACAGAAGTCTCAGGGCAGGTGAACCAAGATGTTTATCATGAGGAACATTTCTGAGATTCAAGAGATTCAGGAAAACATCACTATTGTCTTATTTTCACTTCTCTAGTAATTGCTTCACACTTTGGACTGTTCAATCTGACAACCCATTTGGCTGTGGGTACTCTGGACTACTTGTGGCATGAGTAAAGTACCATTCTTCAGCAAATCTTTTCTGTTGGCTTGTAAACTGTGTGCCATTGTCAGAAATAACTTTGTGTGGATTTCCATGAACAGTAAAATGACACTTTATCTTGGTAATGACTGTACTGGATGCTAGGTTAGGAAGTAGGTCAATCTCGAACCAATTGGAGTAAGAGTCTACTAACACCAAATAATGTTGACCATTCCACTTAGAGATGTCTGTAGCTACTGTCAACCAAGATAGTTCCAGAATCTGGTTAAGCTAAAGTGTTTCCTTCTGTTGATGAGTCTTTGTACTATTACACACTGAACAAGATAAAAGTGCTCTCTCAAAGTGTTATGACATACAGGACCAAAATACTAGTTCTCTCACCCTTCTTTTGGTAGATTTGGTTCCTGGGTTACCATGATGCAATATGGTAATGTACTCTGGTTGCAAGGACTTTGGAACAATTACTCTTGGACCTTTCATAATGATACCTTTGTCAGACAACATTTCATCTCTCTACAGAAAATAAGGTTCTACTTCTTAAGGTAAACTAGATTGCTTTAATGGCCATCTTGTTTGATAAAGTGGTTGATTATTTGTAAAACTGGATCTGTGGCTGTGTGATCTCTCAGCTCATCAAGATGTGTGGAAGAAAAATTTGTCACTTCCATGACTTCAAAATCAAGGTTGTCATTCTCATGCTGTTCTGTGGTGTTTCTGGATGATCTGGTTAATGTATCAGCAAGACAAAGATGTTTGCCTTTCTTGTAGACAAGATTGAAATTGCACTTTTGCAATCTCAGCATCATGCGTTGCAGTCTTGCTGGAGTTGAATGCATAGATTTTCTCAGGATAGTGACTAATAGTTTGTGGGCCATTTTGATCTAGATAGGTCTACTATAAACATAATCATGGAACTTTGAACATGCAAACACAATTGTCAAAAGCTCATTCTCATTTTTTGGGCACATTGCATCTCAGTTTGGGTAATAGTTTGTGATGTGTAGGCAACAGGTTGATCCTCTTGTAGAATGACTGCACCAAGACCAAATTTCTAAGCATCACAGGAAAGTGTTACTTGTTTGTGGACATTATATTATTATCAGGGCATCAAATGTTCTTTGGTGTTGCTCTAATCAAAACCATGATACATTTTTACATGTCAGCTCTCTCAGTGGTGCTGAAAGTTGGCTCAAGTCTGGAATGAACTTGTTTAGGTAGTTGACCATGCCAAGGAAATGTTGCAGGTATTGAACATTGCAGGGAGTTGGTATCTTGAGAATGGCTGTTTGTTTTGAAGGGTCAAGTCATATGCCTGAACTTGTAAATAAATGACCAACATAAGTAGGTTCTTGTAGCCTGAATTTGCATTTGTGTGGATTGAGCTTCAGATTCACTTCTGTCATGTTCTGCTTCATCATGACCTCCTACCAGTATGTTGTCTGCTATAATAGCAAAAGGATACCCAGAAAAAAATTAGCTCCATTGCACATTGAAAGACTTCACTTGCAGAATTTATCCCAAATGGCACTTTTAAAAATCTGTACCTTGCAAACAGAGTACTGAAAGTAGTGAGCAATGAGGATTTTTTGTCAAGCTAAATTTGCTAAAATTAACTCTTTGCATCTAGGACAGAAAAAAATAGTGGCATTTGGCATTCGACTGTACACATTGGATGATGAGGTCTTTTTAGTGCTTTGTTCAAATCTTGAGGATCAATACATATTCTGATGTCATCTAAACTTTTCTTATGAGCTATCACCATGGAAGATACCCATTCAGGTGGAGTTTCAACTGACAGATCACACCTTGTTTAACCATTTTGTCTAACTCGACTTTGACTCTGTCCTACATTGCTATTGGAACTTGACAAGCTGGCCTGATAACTGGACTAACTTCATGGAGTACACAACTGCAAGTTTGCCTAGTTTGCCTTTGAAAAGATCAGCATAGGTCGAAAAAATGTGCTGGGCAAAATTAGAATAGTGGTCTTTTAAGCTAACTTGGTGTACATCCTAAGTAAATGAAAGCAGTCCCATTTTCAAACTGTCTCTGAGCCTTAATACAGAGTGCATGTGCCTCTTGACTACATAAAATAATAAGTCATAGCTTCTTCCAACAGAGTAACATGAACACGCAACTGAGCCTTCAGTCTAAATTTCTTCACCTCTATAAGCAGCAAGTTTTGCACACCTTGCCAAATCAAGCCTTTCACCTTTACATACTCTAGCAAATGTTTCTTCTGACATAACATTGCATTTGGAACCTGTATCAAATTTGAGCTCTATAGGTTTGTCATTTATCCGAAGAGTACAAAATACTTCATTTTTGCCCTTAAATCTATTGCATTAACTGTTTCATGAAGCACTGACACACCATCAGCATAAAGAGGAGAACTGCCACAGCCTAACTGATCAACTCATTTCTTAAAATGTTCCCTTTTAATAAAAGAATGTGGGCCTTTTGATTTACAAAATATTTTGAAATTATTTAATTTATTACATTTGCGGCATTGTTGACCAAAAGCTACACATTTCTCCATTTTATATTCATGGCCTCCACCACAATTATGACAGTTGGCAGTGAAGGTGGGTGGAGGCCCATTCTTTGAGTTTGCTGACTCACTCATGCTTCACTGAGACTGTGCGAAGTCTGGAATTTGCTAGAATGTTCTGGGGTTTACCAGTGTGTGTTGCAGGGGTTACAGTTGCTGCCACATGCTTGGGCATGTTTCTTTTAATAACATGCTGTATACTATCAACATGCGCTTTGTCACTGTGCCTTCTAGAGCTATTCTCATTTGTAAGCATATTTGTATGCTTTCCTGTGAGCTCGTATCGCTGGCAAATCTCAATGGCCTTATTCAAAGTTAAATCACAGTCACAAAACAAAATCTTTCTCACGGCATCATGTTTTATACCATACACAAGTCTGCCCTTTATCAACTCATCCCTTAAATCATCAAATCTGTACATTTAACTTTATTTCTCAGGTCAGTTATATATGCTGCAGGCTTTTGGTCCCTTGTGCAAAATAAGTGCCTTTCCATAGTAACATTTGTCTGGGCATTACAAATTTCTCTAAATTTATGTTTTAAGCACTCTGGGTCCTCTCTTGACTCAGCTGATACAACAATCTGATGGTTTTCCCCCTCTCTAGTATAGATAGCAGGTGCATACACAAACGAGTGTTCCCTTTATATAGCTTCTGACCCAGCTAAATTAAGCAGACTAAATGCCTTTATACAGCCATCTTTATCAGAAAATTCAGCCTGTATGAAAATGTCATACTCTTGCTCAAACACTCTCCATTTCTCAGCAATATTACTGTCAAACACAAGTGCACTGGGTTTCCAAAATCCATCTGCCATGCCCACAAAGTATACACAAACACATTGAAAATATAGCCCTTATAATTATGTATGAACAAACAGTACTGTGAACTTGTAACAACATTCAAATTCATAACAACCTGCTCAAAATACTTTACATTGTGAAATATGATCTGTAATGGTTGTACTCTATGAAATATGCCTTGTAATATCTGTACTTTGTGAAATACCATTACTGTAACACTGCACAAACATGCAAACACTTTATACACTTCTGATATCTTGCATATCTTTGCTTAATACGAAAAATAAATATTCGCAAAGCATGTGTTGAAAATGCAGTCATTTCCCCTCATTGTGTTTGTTTTATGGAATTTGGACTACATTTCAAACATTTTCCATAGTAATTTGAATATTTTTATGAATATCGTACATATCGATTTATGTGAATATTATTTAGACTGTTCTGTATGCCTCATTTCATATTATGCAAAAAGAAATAGTGCTGAGCAAGTTTTAATACTTGAAATTTGCTTCTGACCTGTTTTGCGAAGTATGCACATTTAGGATGATCCACTCTTGTATATTCCACCAGCATCTAAACAAGTGCCTCTAATAATTTTAGCCAAGCCATTTCTGACTTCATGCCCCTTTGGTATGCTTCTTCTAACTTCATGTCCTTTTAGATATGCCACTTCTGGCACCATGTCCTTTACACATGCCACTTTTGACACCATGTCACTCTTAATACATATAACAAGAAGGCTTGGGGTTTCATTCAGATGCTTTAACACATGCAAACACACCAGGATGGATAGCAGCATCATTAAATATGAATGAACTAGTTAACAAACAGAGCTTATGTACATACATGATTATATCTAAACAGCTAGCTACAAAATGGCAGTCAGGCTTGCATGTACTCAATATTTATAGATGTGAGCATGCCCTTGGATAGCTTCTTAAAGGTATATACACACCTATTGAACTACAACTGTCACTTAGGTGAGGTGTGGAATTTCAGCGCAAGTCAAGAAAGCCTACACAATAATTTTGACCATATGTGCACTGTGGCATGATGCGCACATGGCACCCAAAAGGTTTAGACTTAGTAAATTCCACATAGTGGCACGCACTCACGTCCAAACATGTAAAATTCCATGGCATGCAAATTACTGCATACATAGCAGAACTGTATGCTAATGAAGGAAAAACAACACAATGGAGCAATTCAACAAGCTGTAAAGTAACTGTGTAGACTCCATGCTCATGTTGGCCATGTATTAAGTTTTCTGAATACAGCCATGCAAATGAGTCTACATGGAAACAAGAGCAAGTAAATGTCCGTACATTTGTACAGAACAGACCCTAACATGTAACCCCACACATATTATGACATTCTCAGACATGTTGGATACTAGAAAATTATATTAAAAAAAGAAATAATTTCTTATTAAGTACCATGACTTAAATGAAGCTTTGCACCCCCACCCCCAAATGAACAATGTACTCATAACTAATGTAGACAGCTAAAAGTGTAAACCCCATGAAACATAGAATCCCAAATCTGCATTCCTCTCTGCAGATATATACCTGAGTAATACCCTCCCTTGAGTGGATGACATTGATCTCCCCTTCAGTTTCCCTGCCTACAGAGTTATCAACTGTGTAGATTCAGGGCTGTCAGCATGGTGAAGATGCAAATGAGGTCAAAACTCATTAGAACTGCTAAATCCCAAAAACTTGTAACTGTGTGGGGACGTTCACCTCATGTAGGCACTTCCACAGTGTTCAGGTTGAATGCATGCCAACAATGAATGATGACATCGGCGTTTGTGTCAGGTTACACTTACAGAGGTGTACATGTAGATCTGTGAAGTGTAAAAGTGCGTGTAAACAGTGCAGAATTTACAAGTTCAGTGTCATCATCTTTATTGTTTGTTAAAGTGTATCATATCTGTTCACATTAAATCAACATTTATTTTTTTAATTTTCATCCTTGTTTCCATGATGGGGTGCTTAGTGCAACCACAGGCAATGAAGCAATGAATAGCAGGTTTCTCAGTGCTCATTATACAACTATTCCTGTGGCAGCATGTGTATGTATAAGGCTAGAGTATAGAAGGTTCTGGGTTCTACTACAGGGTATGCAACTTTCTCTCTACTTTTTGATCTGCATGTTTGTATGATTTCACAGGCACGGACAAAAGTAATAAGATCCCTTGTGTCTACCTTATTTCAGTGTTGGTGCATGCAGCAGTGCATAGGTGCACACAGTGCAATAATGGAGTTCATATATTCAGTAAAGTAGCAGATGTTTTTCATAGCTGCTAATTACAGCATAAGCAGGTTATTTTTAGTATGGTAGAGCTATTCAACAAGCTAGAAAGCATCCATCTAGCCTACAGTCTGTTTTTTCCTGCATACTTCCATACCATGGGAGTAAACACAAGGAAATTCTAGGCCTGAAATAAAATTGTCTCAATTGCTGCATTTGCAAGGTAAGTCCTGAACCTAGAATGCATTCTGTAATAATATTAGCTATCTATTATCAATTATTATCTATTAATATTAGCTATTTATATATCTTAACTTAGTACAATAATGAAGTAAATAATGGCTGATTTGTAGACAAAGTACCTTTATGTGTGACAGCAGACACTGGTTTTACTTATATGTGTCCACCACTAAAGTTTTCTTTCTTATTCATCTTGTTTTTCATTGCATTTTTTGCGTAATGTGCCACATAAAGCAAATAGCATATGCAGGTTATGGCTCTGTTTATTGGGTTTGTGAGAAGCACAGCAGACCACCTATGAAGCAGACAGCCAAAAGTAGCAATCAAATACATTCAATTAATGCCCTTGGTCATCATGAAAACCCGATCTGGAGTACAGATGGTACTGGGTTCTGGTATAGAGTGTGTAACCTGTGTTTTACTGGTGTGGCATTGCAGTTTACAGCAATGAAGTGCAATATAGAAAACTATTCCCTCAACATTCTTGTGGCAGCAGGTGTAAGTATAGTACTGGCATCTACATGGTCCTGGGTTCAAATATACTATATGCCATATAGTATTATTTTACTGATGTTAGCAACACTTACCTACATCCAAACAGGTGTAACTCGCATGCATGTACACTTTGTTAACCGTCAAGCAAATCCACTGCTCACTACGCTATGGAACTGTATATATGATGCTTTCTTGTTGGTGTTTATTGTCCATTTCCTTTGTAAGACATAAAACTACATGTGGAAACAGTACAAATGCAGGGCACATCCTAAGTATACATCATATATTCACAATACATACATCAATTGCCCCCCCACCCACAACTAATACAACCATGGGGATCAGTATTTTATACACACATATATCAACCACACTGCAAAGTGTAATATATAATGTGTGTTCCCTCATGGACAGGTCCAGTCAGTGGTGCTGACAACATTGATCTGCTAAACTCAAACATTCAACTACACTTAATAATGGTACTTGTATTTTTACACATCTAGGCTTTTACACACGTAGGACACAGTCTACAGTTAGGCTACTGAACTTATATGAACCTATGAATCTATGTGCCTATGCATGGCCCCAACCTGTTGTACCCCATGTGGCCTGCTGATGTCATCTACCATAAGTTAACCTGCAGCCATTTAAAAGTCGGACTTGTGCTGTGGTGCTTGCATAAATTACTGAGTTCTTTAGCCTGTATACTTAGATAGGGGTCCTGTTCTCACTACAGTTAAGTGTGTGTGTGTGTGTGTGTGTGTGTGTGTGTGTGTGTGTGTGTGTGTGTGTGTGTGTGTGTCTGTGTGTGTGTGTAGCCAGAAGAGCAAGTGCGTATCCTGCAGTTACCTCCCTAATCCCATAAATTCACAGTATTTTGATATTTGCACCTGCCTACACATCCATTTCAGGCAGACCTCCCACCTTCTTCTCTCCAACATGCACTGGTGATGCCACCAACTATAAGTTGACCTGTGGAGACATAAAAATCAGACTTGTACAGTGGCACTTGTGTAGAGTACTGTGTTCTATAGTCTATGTACTTAGGTAGGGGTTCTGCTCACACTATAGACAACTGTGTATGTGTGTGTGTGTGTGTGTGTGTGTGTGTGTGTGTGTGTGTGTGTGTGTGTGTGTGTGTGTGTGTGTCTACACAGCACAGTAAACATGCTATGCTGCATTTACTTCTCCAATGGCATAGCTCGCCAATATTTTGATACAACTGCCTACACATGCATTTCAGGCAGACCTCCCACCTTCTTCTCTCCAACAAGCACTGCTGATGTCATCCACTATAAGCTGACCTGCAGGCATGTAAAGGTCAGACATGTATTATGGTGCTTGTGCAGAGTACTGTGTTCTATCATCTGTATAGACAGGTAGGGGTTCTGATCTCACTGCAGTCAGTCATCTGTGTGTATGTGTGTTTCTACTCAAAAGAATAGATGTGCTATCCTACAGTTACTTCTCCAGTGGCATGGCCTGCTAGTCTTTTGATAAGTGCACAAGCCTACACATCTGTTTCATGCAGCCCTCCCAAACTCTTGTATCCCCCATGGCTTGCTGATGTTATCCACTATAAATTGATCTCCATATATGTAAACCTCAGACTTGTACTGTGGCACTTGTGTATAGTACTTTGTTCTGTAGTATGTGGACCTTTGTTAGGGAGTGGCTCTGTTCTCACTGCAGTCAACTGTGTGTATGTGTATGAGCTGTTACTTGACATTACAGATATCCTTCTACACTACCATGTGGGACACTCTTATCACCATATGCTCAACGGACAATGCTGATGTATCACCATATGCTCAAAAGACAATGCTGATGTAATCATCTATATCATATTATTGCATATACAACCATCCCACCAGGGAAGGATCAGACACTAGCATGGAGCCAGGGCAGATGTCACCTTAGTTTCATAGGAGGTTACTAGGCTATTGGTCCTAGGGCCTTTATAAGCTTAGCCATGTTATACCATTGTTCCTTTATTGACCAACTTGTATGGTGTATATTTGCAGTGCAAATGTAAGATCAGCACCGACTGCCCTTATCCAAGAGGGACATGGGTGACACACCCAGGGTAAATTTACAGTCTCCCATCCAGTTAGCTAACTTATGCTTAGATAGGGTCATTGAGGAGCTCTGTTTTATGTGAATTGGGATTCATTTAAAGGGCAGTGACAATCTCTGGGAGACATATCTGCCTCTCCAGCATGTCCCGTTAATGTTACAGACTAGCTTAAGATCCCTAGAGTGAGTAAATCTTGTCCCATGTGACATGTGTATGTGCAGCATTTCCATTAGGCTAGGGTCTGAGACTGCTCTGTAGGCCAGCCACAAGTCACCTCTCAGCAGCCTATAAGATGCAGAGTACAGTGACACAGCCTTCAGTCTCTCCATGCAGGTCATGTGTTGCAGGCCCTGAATTGTCTTGGTGAGAAACCTCTGAGGTCTCTCCAGCTGCTGCAGTTGTCTGGTGAGGTACATGCATAAGGGAGATTTGTACTCTATTAGGGGTTTGATGAAGGATGAGTAGAGATGAGTAATAACCTACTTAGATCTGGATGTGATGCTGTTACTTATGAGATGTACAACATGGGTTGCTATCAACCTGTGTTCCCAAATCTTTCAACACAGGGTTTCAGCTAAGGGGGTACTTTTAATGCTGTAATGTGCAGGGACATCCCCTTGGCTGAAAGGGATGATGGTGCATAATTTACTATTTATTTTGAGTTCTTGGCTTTGGCATCAATCATCTGTCTGTGTAAGGCCTTTTTGTAGTATGTCAACATCTTTAGGGGACTCAATGTTTGAACCCAATTTGCAGTCTTCGACAAACATGGTAAGCCACAGGCCTTCTATTTTTCCTTGGACATCTGAAAAATACATTCCAAACAGTAGGGGGCCCAGCAGAAATCTTTGTGGCACACCAGTGGTAAACTGGTCTACTGCTAGAGGTAGGATCCCCAACTTTGACTGCAAGTGTTCTGTCAGTGATCCAGTTGCCTACCCATCTAGTGACATATGGGTTAATTCCCAGCTGTATGAGTTTATCAATGAGTTGGGGATTGTGCCAAAAGCCTGGTCTAAGTCAAGATAGGCTGTATGTTATATTTTGTCTACATCCAGGCCTTTGGTGACATTCTTGAAGAAGTCCACCAGGTGTTAATAAGCATGATCTACCCTTAACAAAGCTAAATTGTATCGGGACAACAGTTGAAGGTCACCTATGTCTTTGTTAATAAGGTCCATGATTATTCTCTCCATGGCCCGGCAGGTATGGCTGGTTAGGCTTAGGGGTCTATAATTCCTAGGGTCAGTTGATGGACCCCTTTTGTGTGAGGGAATTACTGTTGCTATGTTCCACCTATGTTGCAGCCTGGGATGTTATCTGGTCCCATAGACCTTGCATTTTTGGCCATGGAGAGTGCACTTATGAACTGCTCTTTGGTGATACTAGGTAGGGGACTAGTGACAGGCATGCTTTGTGGGGTGTCTGGTGGGGACAGGGGAGGTGAAATTTGCCCCAAACTGTCTGACAGCAGGTTGGAGATGTGCTCAGAGTCAGTAGGAGTGGTACCATCCACTACTAGTTCGGCATAAACCTTGGACTGTCACTTTTAGATTTCTGACATAGCTAAAGAATTCCTCCTGATTATCTTTAGCTAGAGATGCTAACTTAGATTTATACATGGCTTTAGGGGACTTTTCAAGATAGCTAATTTGCTTGTTCAAGCTGTGGGGGTGTCCTTCCTTTGCTGAGTCAATTACTTCTTGTTCTTAGACATTACTTTCTTTCACTTATTGTATAATATATTTATGCTTGAAGCTCACCAGGGTAGGTTGTTATCTGTGAGGACCTTGTTTTGATCTGTTTACGTTCAGCCAACTCTATACATTTGCATAGGTGTTTATACAGGCCATCTGTGTACATCTCTGTATATCAGCCATTGTTGACAGTAGTAGCAGGGGGTTTGCAACTATTTATGGCAGTGGTTAGAAGGCTATAGTTTGCTTTGGATAAATGTTTTATCCTTTCTGCTCTTGATGGGGTGTCAGGTATGACTGCAAATTTGAACAATACTGAATTCTGACCCAACCTGACTGGAGAGGCAACACACAGGGATTCATCCAGTGACCCCCTATGTTGGTAAGTACTAAGTCTATGACATTTGAGCCCCTTGTGAGGGTGCAAACTATCCATTACACAGCATGTGTATTAATAATGTCCAGGAACCCTAGGGTGAGTGTGTTTGTGCTCATATATGACTCCAAATTGATGGAAGGATAGTTGAAATCACACATGACCGAGGTGTTTGGCTGTATAGTGAGTGGTAGGCAGAGTAGTACTCATGGTTCATGGTGGGGGAACTGTAGATAACAATGATATGGAAGAGGGTTTTACATACAGTTAGTTGGACTTGGAGTAGCACTATGGAGTCATATTCTTTGACAAGTCTTGTGGTGTATGTGTCTTTAATGAAGATGTATACACCTCCACCTTTGGTTCTTTCATGCTCGTTTTCATATCTGAATATGTGAAAGGCATTGTAACCTTGCATGTCCAGGGGGATCTCTGAGGCCTTGAACCATGTCTGTGTGACTGCACAGACATGGGCATCTTCCAAGGTAAGGAGTGTTTCCTGTGAGTTCAGTTTCTTATTTACACTCATTGCATTATGCAGCATAACCTTCAGTTTGCCTCTAGTGGATTGTTTTACATTGGGAATTTAGTTGTTCTGACACTGCCTAAAAAGGCCACTATGAGGAGGCAAGTACCCTTGCCAATAACCAAAAGCCAAGAGGTGACAGGTTAAGACCATCTTTGGCAAAGCATTGTGGTTTGTCGACCATATCTTCCCAGGCTGACAGATACTGGATTCCTCAGGACTGACAACATAAGCTAAGCCAATTGTTGAAGTCAATTATGTTTTGTTTATATTGAGGTATCATCCAGGGTGAAGGTGGAGTGCTTCTTAGGGTTAAGGACATACCTATCTGGGACAGATAATCTGAGAGCTCAATCATATTTCTCTTCATATAATAGAGTGAGGTACATCTCCAGTCATTCACTGCAATATGGACTATAACAGAGTCATAATGGTACTTGTTGTAGAGAGACTTGAGTGTGTGCATGATCTGATGGACCCTGACACTTGACAGGCAGCTGACTATGACCTTCTCTTTGTCCAGCCTGTCAAGGGGGACATCTATGTGTCTCACTATGGAGTTGGTTATGAGCAAGACATTTGGTTTTGAGGTATTTTGCCTGAGGAGCTTATTGGCTGAGACACTGTTGTGTGTATTATTATGTGTAGTGGATTCTGTTGAGTCTGCAGTGCGTGCAGTATTTTTGCACTTGGGAGGTCTCTGATCATTAGTTAGTTTCCTAGGGAATACCTCCATGTATGTAGGTTTATGTGTTGTGAGCTTGTTATGTGCAAGAGGTGATATGTGTGTGCTGACAATGTTTGATATCTTGTTTGTTGTTAGGTGAGAGAAATGATTCCATGTTCATAGTATAGATACAACTCTTACATGTTGTATAAGTTTGTTTTAGCAGTAACTGTTTATCAGTATACATGAGGCAATTGCTACATTGCCTCAGAATGCCCAGGTAAATCAGACTACCTGGAGAAATAATGGAAAACTGTCCCTCCATTATAGAAGGTATATACTGTAGTAACTAGTGGGAAGTGGGATAGATGGACCAGGTTTTGGTCTAAAACTAACAAAATGTGTATATTATGTGAAGAGCTAAGAGTACAAAAATGTGTCAATGTTTCACAATGCACAACAGAGTTGCTCTCAGGGCAGCAGTGCAAGCTCTGAGCAGTTCCAGTAAACTGAGTGCAAACCCGGAAAAACATAAAGCTGGAATACAAGTGAACTTAAATGATTTTAAAAAAGTAAACAAGGAGAAAAGACAAGAGTGAGCTTTATTCCAACAATCCCCAACTCAAATAGGTTCTTGGTTGCACAGTTCTGTCACAAGGGTTCAAGGGGGAGCTTCTTAATTTAGATTCAGCAAGTCTGAACTGAGCCTATGCTATAAAATGCAGAAGTAATAGAAATTCAAAGGGCAGAAAATTGCAATCACCAAAGCAGCAATTCAGTAGAATACTCCAATGAGTGTGGAAAACAAACCTTCCTAGTGTGAAATAAGTTGTCTGGAACCCAAATGCTTAAACCAGAACTAAGACACTTTCTGAATAACAGACACAATAAGCCTTCAACCAGCAATTTGCTGCTTTGAAAGGTGCAGGCTAGTCTCTCCTGTCACAAGAGTCTACACCACAAACCTTCCTAATGTAAAATAACTGGTTTGGAGGCCAAATGCTTAAACCATAACAAAGACACTTAGAACAACAGGAAAAATAAGTATTCAACCAGCAATTCCCAGCTCTGAAAGGCAGAGGCTACTGTCTCCTCCCACAAGAATGTAGAATACAAACCTTCTTAATGTAAGACAACGGGCCTGAAGCCCAAGTTTTTAAACCAAAAGTAATAGACTTAGAATAACAGTTACAATTTAATGCGATACCAGACAGATTAAAGTGACATGCTTTTTAATTTATCCACACACATCATTTCATGCTTAGTTGGCCCTGTGTTATCTTGATGAGAAAGCCCTATAGCCTGTCCAGCTGCTGCAAGTGTCTGATGAGGTTCATGCAAAAGAGAGCATTATACTGTATGACTGTTCTGATGAGTTTGACTACAATGTTGTCATAGAATTCTGAGATCTGAATGTGATAGCATGTCTTATGACGTGCATCATATATATGTACTGGAAAACATTAAAAATGTATAAAGTAATGAAACACATTGTGGTTCTGACATCACAACCTTTACAAGAGAATATACTAGAAAGTATTGACATGATGATGATATCCACTGTATAGCTTGGCAAGGCATATATAACTGACAGGTACAATTATCAGTTCAACAACACAAATGCAGATGTACTAGGCACTAATGTAGTTATGCAGCCTGTTCATCAGACACAAAGCTTTTTTATCCCTAAATCCAAAAGAAAGAAAACAGGGATATGGCACAGTTATCATCACTTGCACAGGGTGTTGGGGGAGAGGCCTAGTCTTACACAAAAGGTCAGTTAGTGTGTGTGAGGGAGAAAGGGAAGTGGGCAGAGTGTGTGTGTGTGTGTGTGTGTGTGTGTGTGTGTGTGTGTGTGTGTGTGTGTGTGTGTGTGTGTGTGTGTGTGTGTGTCTGTCTGTAGGGGTCTTCCATGTGAAAGTGGTGTGTGAGAGTCTGCATGAACACAGCCAAGCTCAGTGGTAGCTCTAATTCTTGGTATGTCAGACAGGTGTCAGCCATTCCATGGTAGAGGTGTCAGTTCATTGTTGTTACCCAGACCATGAAAACTAGCTCTGTCAGGAGTTGAACTGGCACTTTCACACCCAAGGTCACGTGCAGTGCTACTACCTGAACATGACTGATGTCTGCTGGATGTGCTACCTTCATGGGAATGCCCAGGACCATGACCCCATGGCCTGCCACGTCTGTGTGTGGGCAGCACACTCACTGATGGACCACTACAGGAACATGATCGGGTACAGCCATGTTGGCTCTCAGCAGATGTTATGGCTGACCTATGCCCATGAGAATGCTGTTCCTCTCCTAGCAGATTTTCCATCACAGACACTGCTTCTTCCATGACAGACACCCTCAGTCCATTACAGACTCCTCTCATTCCAATGTGTCATTTATCTGATCCAGGGAATCGGTGACAATATTGAGGTAGTTGCACGTGTCAGACTGTGTCACATCCACAACCTTAAGCATTTGTCTGGATCATCTTTCTGAATGTGCCTGTGCATCAATGATGCCCCTAAACATACATTGAGTGACACGGAAAGAGACACCTGTACCAGGTGGAGGAGGGATAGTAGGCCCCCAGAGCACCTGACAACCCTCCTGCATGGCACCTTGCCAATACTTTGGCTATGCCAAGAGTTAACAGGCATTGAAGCCACAGCAATCACACTTCCCTGCTCAATGTCCTTGACTTTGACCTGTCCTATATTAGTGAGCTCAGTGTACAGAGTAGGGATAGGCCTACTTGCTTTGTCCAGGAAAAAGAAGGAGGTGGCTGGATGTCAGCCTCTGTGTCAGATTCAACCTCTGCACCCCCTGACTGTGCCTCAGTTTTGCCACCATCATCAACAGTGTCTGATGAGACACTGACAATAGGTGGCACAGGGTCCACACTCTCATTGTCATGATCACCTATGATAAAAAGGGAGAAACACAGGCATAAATTAATACCTGCACTACTATGATGCAATATACGCTAAACAACAAACAGTGCTGACACTATTACAGACAGTTCATCATTACACACAACAAGCCTAACATGACACATTATGATATTTCTATAAATTGAGCTGCGGTACTGAAATTACTTTATTTGGCTTACCATCTGCAGGAGGCATATGTTGCTGGATTCTTGATGGTCTTGAAATAAGTTAAGCAAGAGGTAAGGCCAACATCATTACATTTAACAGTACGACAGGGGGTACTACATGTACTCCTCTCAATCTGCATGAAGTGTAAGTTCAACAAAAATGTGCCTGACAACTCCAAACTCAGGTAATCACTGTACCAACCTTCAATCACCCCCAAAAAAACACATGACACAGAACTAACTTTTATTTCAATCATTTTTCTAGACAATGGTATTCAACTGGTCATATAACAAAGCCTACCCAGAAGCTCTTCCTGGGACTAAGAAGGAGTGGTACCTATGTCAGTCACGTGGTGTGGGCCACTCTGCTTTGAGTTGTCCTGTTGTTGAAGATTTGCCAGGAATTCCTCATTGAGGGTGTGAGGTGATTCTGCAGCAATCCCACCCCCTGCTACCTTTCAGTCTCATGCAATAGCAGTTGCACACCTCTGTGCAGAGGTTATCATTTCAGTGGGCATGTGGCACACTTGCTCATAAGTCCATCCATGGCTGCCCATGGAATTTATGTTTGCAATGATCTGCTGCCATAGTCTCAGCCTCTCTGATATATTTGGATGACCCCTTCAGAGAAGAAAAGCCCCATGTTAATGGACTGCATCAACAATTACTGTATTCTTAGCCTCACTCAAGGGGGAGGGGTCTGTGCCTCAATGACATTTTCAGTCCTAATAGACAACAGAATAATAATACACACAAGTATCACATAACTACAACGTAATTATTACCAGATAAAACGGGTCTTTATTAGAACACCGAAGTCTTAAAACTTTGAATGTTCTAATATCGACCCCTATTCAGCAAACGCTTACAATATCAAACATGCAGAACAGCAAATGTTTTCCCATGGAAAAAAAAATTGCTGTTCCAAAACACATACAACACAAGCACACCAAAACAACAGCAATCCACACACATACACTTAAAACCCTACATCTTACCCTACACTAAACTGTACATACACTACTATCTATCCACTTACCTTATCCCAAACCCTAACCCTAAGGTCTGTCACTATCGCACACTCACCTCACCCACACCCTAACCCTATCTCACCTACCCCACCCTAACCCTAATGTCCGTCACAATCGCACACTTACCTGACCCGTGCCCTAACCCTAACTTACCTAACACATGCCCTAACCTTCACGTCCACACAATCGTACACTTACCTGAACCTGACCGGTAACTTCCAACCACAGTGCTGAAAATAGTGAAGCGACAGAAACGGCCAACCAAATTCTTTCCCTAGGAAAAAATTCAGTGTTCTGCAGCTTCGCTGTTTTCAGTGTTTGCTGAATAGGGGTCAATATTAGAACATTTGATGTTCTAATATAGACCCGATAAAACAATTAAGGTAGGCAGTCAGTAGTACCCACGAGAAAAAACATAAAACATTCTCCAAATGTGAAATACTAACAACAGGCAGGACGTAAAATAAGGAGAGTGAGAAAAAGCAACATATCCTTGTATGTCTCATAGCAGTATCTCATCTGTGCCCCTCTAAAAGAACAGTCCATTCTAGTTTGTGGCATAACAGTAACTTCTTTTTACTCCCCCCACCTACTAAAGAGCAGGCACATGAACCATTTTGCTCATAAAACACATTTGAAATGCTAAACATGCATTCAGAGGACCTGTCCACAAAATATGTATAACACAGCTTACTATTTTTATGTATTGTCAATCATTTGTACCTCTGAAATGGTTTGACAAATATGGCCATGCCATCAGTAAACTTCTAAAAAATGCACAAATAACAATGTAAAAGGCTTTGCTTCACATTATTTATTAATATATTCCAGCATATGCATTATGTAGGTAACAAAATTAGAGCATACCTGCTGGAGTTCAATACACCTCTGTAATGATAGCTTTATAAATATTTTGCTTTTCTGAACATGTAGCAAGTATCCTCACCATCAGATTGGCTAGTGACAACTTTTTCTTTTTATAATGGAGTAGATTATTAATGGATTATATCTGTCAAGGTTGTTCTTCAGAGTTGAACTGCATGCTAATAAACCAACCATGTAGACTCCATGCTGTTTTTTTCCTGTGGATTTCAAAGGTAGTGGAGTACAGACACACAAAGTCTACATAGACAAAATGTTTGGAGATGCTGCTGCTGCTTAACTCCATTTGTATGTGCTACAGACTGCAGGCAATACTGCTGCTGCTACCAACAGGCCTAGGCTGAGATGGAGAAAAGTTTTCAAGCCACATTTAACTTATCATAACATGGACAACATGGACATTGTAGAGTGCTACATGGTGGACAGAGACACTATGTAGGAACCCTGTGACTTCTGCCGGCTTCAACTCAGAGCCACAGCCTTTATCTCCCCATATATTTGCTGTGTACTGCTTGCACCATAGTCATCTCTGAACTAACACTGTGGCAACTGCTGCATTTACAAGGTAAGTTATGAACATGTACTGTATTGTATAATAATATTATGACATGTCCTGGTATTTCATCACTTGGTACAGTAAGCAACTACAAGGTAGGAGATTAGTACAGAAACGAATGTAACATGTGACATTAGAGAGGTTTTTGACTTGTATGTGTCCATTAGCAAATAGTAGGCCTCAGGCCTCAATGACTCACACATTGATACTCATCCAAAGTAATGATGATCACTGCATGCCCTCAATTTAGCACCATATGTTTCTAATGGGAAATCATAACCCAGAGAAGTTAGAAAGTAATGAGACACCTAGCAGTTTCCAGCTTCATCACCCTCACAAGATTAAACAGGCAGGATGCAAAACAAGGAGAGTAACAAGTGTGACATATCCTTGTTTGTACCATAACAGTAGCTTAGCCTGAGTCCACCCCTTAAACATTATACCCTTGCATGTGCCATGGCAGGAACCCACCTTTGCTCTCCACCCCTTAAACAGCAGTTTTTGCTTGTTTGTGCCATCTAACCTTCCATTTATTTGATGGCAACTGCATATCATAGTTATTACTGAAACTAAATAGACACAAAAATATCTGTATTATTGCCCTATATATCTCCCCTGCAAATAATATCTCCATCCTCGAAGACATTCTCCAATGGGCTTCTACTAAAGTTAACTACGAAACATACATCTTAGGTGATGTAAATATCGACTGGAATAAAATTAACTCTCTCTCCCCCTCCCTTGCCATCAACCTTTATAACTTCACTCAAACAATCCAGCATATAACTAGACCCAATAAAACTAATCCCCCAGGTTCCTCTATTGACTGGGTCCTAGTCTCCAATCCAAACAAAATCACTAATTCTGGAACAATTCCAGACATCATTAGTGACCACCTCCCAGACTTCATTCATCGCACTACCAACTCTTCCCCTCACCAACATCAATACATCCTAACTCGTAATCTTAGTAACTTCAACCCCACAACCTTCTCAAACCTATTCAAACAAATGAACTGGCAAGACCTTAGAACTCTCCCTCTTGATGCTGCTATCAACTACTTCAACTCTGTTTTTTTAGATACACTTAACTCTCTCACCCCTATCAGAAATAAAAGGGTAAAAATAAATACCGCTCATTGGTTATCTAAACATACTAAACAAATTATGCATCAAAGGGATAATCTATGGAAGCTGCTCCAAAACAATAAACTGCCCAACACCTTGCTCCAATATAAGCAATTACGTAACCAAGTAAAACAACTAATTACCAAGGACAAAAAAATCCTATTACTCCAACCTCCAATCTAACAATAACAATAACCCCAACAAATTCTGGAACTCTATAAACTCTCTCCTTAATCCCGGTTCCAAAAATAATCCCTGTCCTGACCCAAATAAATCTTACCAAGAACTATGCTCAGAATTTAACTCTTTCTTCTTACAAACAATATCTGACCTAACTAAGACCTTCCCTACCAATATCCCTTCTGTTCCCCTTTATTCTCCTTCCAATTCCTCCAATAACCCTCCCCTTAGATTTGAGCTCAAACCTGTCTCTACTAACTTCATAAAAAAACTTCTATCTAAACTTAAACCCTGCTCTAATGCCCCTGACAATATTCCCTCCTCCTTTCTAAAATGTGCTGCAGATGGGATAGCACTCCCAATCAGCATCATCATTAACAGATCTATTAACGAATCTTATGTCCCCAAATTATGGCGCTTAGCTTATATCCTTCCACTGCACAAAGAAGGCAAGAACACCAACATCTCAAACTTTCGCCCTATTGCTCTACTCTCACCTATCTCTAAAATCTTAGAAAAATGTGTCCACTCCCAACTTATGCCTTTTCTAACCAAGGACCATCTTCTAACACCTACCCAACATGGCTTTCATTCTGGTCATAGCACTATTACTGCTCTATTATCCTACTTAGAAACTATGAATCAAGCCCGAGACACAGGTCACCTGGTCTCTACTGTCTTGCTTGATCTCTCTAAAGCCTTTGACACTGTTTCTCATAATCATCTTCTCCTTCAACTATTAAACCTGCATCTATCTCCTAATTCTCTATCCTGGTTCTCTAGCTACTTATATGATAGGTCTCAGGCAGTCAAATGGAAAAACTCCATCTCCTCCTTCCTACCCACCTCAACATGTGTCCATGTCCATCCTGGGACCCATGCTCTTTAATATTTTTATTAATAACTTTCATTCTGCTTTCCCCAATGCCAAAATTATTCAATACGCAGACGATTCAACCGTAGTCTGCTCTGCCTCAAACATCTCTGAACTGCTTCTCAAAACCCAAGCTGCCTTCTCAACCACTGAAAACTGGATGCACAAAAACCACCTCTCCCTTAATGCTAACAAATCCAAAATTCTCCTATTCTCCCCTAGAAAATCTTACTCCTTCGATAAAGACACTTTCAAAGTCCTTAGCAACTCTAAATCCACTATTGAAGTTGTTCCCTCTGCAAAACACCTCGGTAGTACAGTTGACAGATTCCTAAAGTTCGACATACACATTCAACAAAATATTAAAAAAAAAACATCAAAAACTAGGCATGCTATACAGGAATAATCGCTTTCTCTCTCTCACCACCAGGCACACTCTGGACACTACCTACCTTTTGCCCTCCTTACTTTATGGAGCCCCTCTCTTAACCAACTTGTCATACTCTATCACCTCCAAACTAGAAAGCTGCTATAACAAAATCTCTAAATTTGCCTCCAACTGTAAAAACTCCACCCATCATTGCCTTTCCCTTCAATCCCTAAATTGGCTAGAACTACCAAACTACCTAACCTATCTGCAGCTCACAACAGCACACAAACTTATATTTCAGCCATCGAACTGTCCTGCTCTAGCTAATATCCTTTCTTCCTACACCCCTAAGAGATCTCTCAGATCTGAACATCAAAATCTGATTGCTATCTACAAACCTAAAAGTCCTGCTGGCCAACTTCTCCTCTCTTTCACTATCGGTAAGGCTTGGAACTCTCTCCCTTCCTCTCTAAGAACAATATCAAACATTGAAAATTTCAAAACTCAGCTTTTCAAACATCTGTCCACTAAGTGGAAATGCTCCTGCTTTCACCCTACCTAAAACTATTCAAAAACTCACCAATATCCTACCTAGAGTGTAAAAAGGTGAGGCAGTCCTTTAGTCTGCCCCAACTAAAAACTATCCAAGAACATATTCATACCACATGGAGTGCTCCATTGCACTCAAAATGTCCCAACGACTTATCCTCATACCCCTTCATGTAAATATTGTAAATAGATTCCTTAACTCTTTTCTCTATGTGCTTATATAATGCATTTTCTCAAACTACTCTATAAGAATACCTTTACAAATGTATAACCTTCTAAGAATGTGTTTATGTGCTCAAATAATGCATTGTCTTAAATTACCCTATAAGAACAGCTTATAATTGTATAACCTTTTAGAATAACCTTAGTGAAGTTGTAGTTGACTTTGTTGTAACAATGAATGTTCCTATTGTACAAACTGGTCACCTCAATGTATCATTCATATTTTATATTTCTGTATTTTGTATTTGTACATTTGGAGCTTTTCTCCCCGGGCCTCCACTGAAAATGGGTCCTCAGGGCCCAGTGGACTTCCCCGGTAATCAAACTGGAAATAAATAAATAATAAATAAATAAATAAATATCCTCACACATTTTAAGTAAATGATAGACAGGCTTGCTTACTGCATGTCTCTGAGTACTGGTCAGATAACTGATGAATGACCAAGAAACACAGAAAGGTAGGACAGAACTCTGTATTTGCAAAGAATAATCTTGCAGGTTGTGTGATCACTAAGTGTACTACATCCAAATATATTAAATAGAATACATTTACAAATAACAGGTCATGTCTTTATATCAGTGCATGTTTAGTTGCAGTTGGATGTGTGAGGAATTATGTCATGTCTTTGCTGCAAAGCTGTTTGTGGGGTAAAGATGGATAAGTCCCCCTCCTGTTTTCTGATTGTGCATTGCAGTGATAGTTGGGATCCAGACCTATGTAGTCATATCTCATGTGTACTAGCATTTTCTACAGTGGATGTCAAAGACTGTGTTTCCGCATTTCAACTAATTTTTAATTTTTTACATTTTATTTCTTTTTTGGGGGGGCAATGTTTGCACGATGCACCACTTAATACAAATGGCCTTGGCTATGCACATTTCATTTGCTAGTAGAGGGCAGTGCACAAACCAGACAATTGGGCCAATCAGGTAGCAGACAGGAGCCAAACAGCCACAAATATACACCAGATACATTCAATTAATACTATTGACCATCGTACAAATAGATTTTCTGACAGTGTGCAGTCTCACACAATGTGTTTCCACAAAGGTAAGAGATGTGCAACACTTTCAAATATTGCAAAACAAGAAAGTGTAAACTCCCAGTAAGAACAATACCTGCAATTGGCAGGAAAACATCATTCTACATTGGTCTTGATCTGTGATAGGTATGGCAGGCATTCCTGTAGAGTTTTTGAGATTCTGTGCTCAAAGATGGGGTGTCCAGGAGTCCAAAGTGTTTGTTGAACTCCTAGTGAATGAACATGAGCTCAAGCTTTTGTAGAGGGACTATCGTAACTCAGAGTACAAGGCACAGGCATGGAATACTCTGGCTCATGCTCTGACCAGTCCTACAAGTATTCTCCATGCTGGTGAATAATGTAGGAATCACTACTGAGACCTCTGGATGAGGAAGAAGGATACCCTCAACCACTAGATCGAGGAATGTAGAAATGGGGCACCCCACACATGTACAAGTATCACTTACACAAACTACTTATAGAAGTTAAAAACTGGATATAGTGAAGATTGGTATGCTTAGTCATATTCTGTTCTGTTATTTTGTTTTCTGCAGCCACCACAGATCAAGAAATAAATGTGTGAACCCATGCCACTAGATTGGCATGGATGCAAGATGCATGCGGTATGTATGCATCCCAACAGTAGAGTTATTTTAGCATTAAAAGATATGATGCATCTATTGGTTAAATATACAGATGTATCAAATTGAGAATTCATTTCTCAACTGTAATAGGAAAGTATAGATGCCTTACTTTGGAGGTCAAAACAACTGTACAGTATTACAGAGTAGTCATAGGTTGTGCCTTCAACATCCACAGTTCCCAAATATACAATACTGTTAAGTTTTCATTGATATTGCAATGTAACATCAGAGCTCTAAAGTACTGTCATCACTGACCTGCTGAAAACTGTAATCGGCATAACTGGTACATGCATATATGCAATGTATGCACACATCAGGATTACTTGATGCAATCTCTAGTATATTGTTCATCTCTGAAGAGCTGGGTAGCCTTGACAGTAAACAAGGTATTTGTTAGGAGTAGGTAGTCTTAAAAGCAAAGGTCCATCTCTGATCCCAACCCTATACATACATACATATATATATATATATATATATATATATATATATATATATATATATACCCTTTATATAAAAACAAAAATGAAAAAAAGAGAGAGAGAAAAGGGTTGGGGTAAGAGAAAAAAGGGAGAACATTAGTAACTTTATATGTGACATACAAAGCACTGATACAATTATTGGACTCTATTTTGTTACCTTTACTTTTAACACTACAAACTCCTAGCAAGTTTCTTCTTTTTAAGACTACCAAGTTCATAACAGAGGCACACTACAGTACAGATGGCAGCAACCAGTCCTTGATGTGTGCATATATTCCAGGCCTTAACCTGGTCTGTGACATCAATATAACTTGTTGGCGGAATAGATTTGTGTCCCAAAGACTCCCTATCAGTGGAATAGACTCCCTCTCCATGTCAAGCAGAGTACCTCTCTAGCCCTCTTTAAGAGGAACCTGAATGAATGGATGGGAAAAAGAAAATACACCCCTGGGATCCCTCCTGTGTCCCTGCTGGACAGGGAAAACAGGGGCTGACTTTGAGGGAACATGAGCAAAATTCTTGGCTAAGCTTATAAGGGCCTCCAGGCCAATAGCCTAGTATCATCCTATGAATGTATGAACCCATGAATATATCTGTGTTCCAGTTATACTGATTACAGTTTAGAGAAGGCCATTTGTACCACTGGTATAGAGGTATGATGTTATATTACAATAATAATGAAAACCTAAGTATTGTATATTTAGGAAGTATGGTTTTTGAACCCACAACCAATGACTGCTCTCAAATACTGTACTGTTTTTGTCCTACAGATTACCATATTACTGCATGCATACTCTTCTTTTACAGTTTAGAAATGCATACTCACTGTTATTTGAGGATATGGTACCATTGCTTTGTGCTACAGACTAAGGTATGCATAGTTTCTTTTACAGTTGAGATATGCATGCTCAGTTTCAGACAACTGTATTAAATACCAACTAAGTGTCCTTAACTTTTAATGCTACTAAAATACTATACAAATTATTATTATTAAAATAATATTTAGACGGTACTGTTTTGATGCATACATACCACATGCTTCCCGCATCCTTATCCAACATGAGGCATGGGACCGGACATTTGAGGCTCGCTCTGCAGCAGCTGTGGAGAAAACAGAACACCATTATGAATACTAGTCTTGATTATATTGAGGTTTTATCTCTTACACTTACACAATGAAATTGATACTTACACATCTGTGGGGTGTCCCCGATACTAAATTCCCCAATCCAATGGTTGGGGGTATCCTGCTTCCTCCTCCTCTGGTCATTGTATCATATCTGCATTGCTGTCCAGTGTGGGGGATACCTGTAGCACTGGTTAAAGTCCTGGCAATATTATTCCAGGCTTCAGACTGACTTCTATTCTGTGCTTGAATAGTCCCGTTGCAGCAACCGGGGACCATGCTCCTTAACTAGGAGTCCAACAATAACTTTGGAATCCTGGACACCCCACCTCTGCATCCGAAAACATTGCTTCTCATCATGCAAACAAGGTAGATGAGGGTGTGCACTGACAGGCAAAGTGTTTGTGCAATGTTAAGCAATGTGCAACAGTGGCAAGCAATCTAAATTCAAGATTATTAGGTATACAAGCACTTGTGTAAATGTGCTAGTCAAATGAACCATGTCCATGGTTCATCTAGGAAAGTTGAGAAAACAGTTCTGCATATTGCACTTTATTGCTATAATATGCAATCTCACAACAGTAAAGCAAAATTTGCAAAACATATACTAGAACCCTGGACACTCTGCAGTCTACACCCGCACTTAACATGTGCTGCCACAGGATTAGTGACATGATATTCCCTATCTTAGTGGTTATTGTAAAGTCCTCCCTGTTAATCATAGCACAATGCTGCTTACTGTATTAGTATGATAGGCAATATTATTAATTGATAGCATCCGGTTTATGTCTGTGGCTGTCTGAGTCCTGACCACAACCTGGGTAGTCCATTCCAACAGTTTGTATACTGCTGCACTAGATGACACCAGATGAGCACAGCTAAACATGTTTATGCCAAGCAGCTCATCATGCAAGCACTGGCCTCAAAATAAATAAATAAATAAATAAAATAAAAAATATAACAAATAGGAGATTGTGCAGATTTTTGAAGAATGGCCATATGTTTGCATCACATTTTTGGACATTTCCTTGTAAAACCTGTGGTTTACTGGGAAATCACTGAAGATTGAAGTCAATACAGAATGACATACATTTCAGTTTCATACTTCATATCCTTCAGAACATGCATGTTAACACAAATCCTTTTATTCTATCTACTTTATACAGTTATCTGTCCAATATAGTAAATCTATCCCGATTTTTGCCCTTTTCCCCCATTAGTTGAATGTTTGTCTGGATTTCTTGCACTGAAAGGTAGAGTGGTATGATACACATTCTCTGTGTACAGATTTCACAGCCAGCAACATTGGCGAGAGCCACAAAACCTTGCTTAAAAGCACTGCACATTATTAATATTCATGGCACAATGCCATGCGATGAGCCAGTATCAAGTATGCAGAAACATTCAATGTAGGCTCTGCGCAGAGCCTACACTGCGTTTATTGAATCCTGATGTTCTTCTTTTACTGCTGTTCAGAGTGCTGTAATAAAGTGCACCTGTACCTCTCTAAAATGCACTAATGGTGGCATTCCAAATTACATGTCTCTGTTTGCTCATTGGGCAGTGGACTGTCATTCACCAATAAGAAACACTGCTAGTTCAAAGTGCACTTTACTAAAACATACATAAATGATTAACACAGCAAAAGAAAAATATATTAGTAGTAACAAATGTCAGGGAATGATGAAAATACAGGACTGGATTTGAACCCTCAATTTAGTGCAGTGACACCCCACACTAACTTGCATTTCTTATCCCTCTTTTAGACCAAGACAGGCTTAGAGAAATAATCAGAAAATATACATATCATAGAGATCTGACTTTGAAGGCCATCAAATTACAGGTGCAGCAGTAGAAACATCAGGAAATGTTTCTTTTTCATTTCCTTGAACATGTCCTGATGAATGTGATACTGACAAATAATGTAGGTTAATAATAGCCCACACCATATTAATGTAAGATTGCCAACACTGCCATCTGTTTCCTCTCTTTACTTTCTTAGTATCTTCAACTCCTCTCAGCTTAAATGCAGAATTGCAACATCATGGCCATTAAATTGCAGCTTTGTTTCAATGTGTGATATAGCTGATTAGCAATTCAGACAGAGTTTAAGCAGAAGATGGACAGTGTGCTATTATTACAAGAATATCAGGGTTGCTAAGGTTGTTCTCATAGCTCTCAAGGTGGTTCCACTTCTTATTATAAGTCTACTCTGCACTTCAGAGAGAAGGTTGACAGGGTGGCCTAATGGTTAAGGTGTTTACCTTACAATCACATGGTGCAGGGTTTGAGCCTCACAAGGGATAACTGGTTAGGCTTAAAATGGCTCACAAGGGCAGTTAGCCTAGTACTAATCTATAAAAGAGTCTGTTCCATATTGTTTGTTATAGTCATAGTAATACACTTGCAAACCATTAGCAGCTAACAAATGTTGCTGTTCTTCTATATAGTTTTAGGGTCTGTGCATGCAATTGTGTACCTACTTACACTATGTTAACATCCCATACACCAAGTGATTTTTTTCTTTTTCTTTTTTTTTTTTAGGAATGATTTCATTCATACCTCATTTACATCTTTACAGTGTTCAGTGGGCTGAATCTACCCTATATAAAAGGTAATGGTGTAGTAATGGAAGTTGAAGGAGAAAAACTGGACAGAGACCATTACTGCTAGTTTCTTGGAAGAGATCTTTCTGCATATTACTGCACTATTTCATGACATATGTTTGTCCTCTTTGTAAAATGCATACATCTTCCTATTTTCATGTTTTGACTTTATGTCAAAATGCAATAGAAAAAAAAGAATTTTGATCTGTATGCATTTTTTTGCAGTCACTGTTATACAGCACACATGTCAGTTCTTGCTGTGCTTTCCAAGACAGTCAATAAATAGCATGGTTACATTGCAGTATTATGTTACCATCTGTTCTTGGAATTTTACCAGTTAATGCAGACAAGTGTGTAGTGCATCATCTTCAAAGGGTTAAGCATGTGTAGCTAACAGAGGTGTTAGGCTTCTCAGATGTCCTGTGGTGAACTCCACAACAGTGGAGAGACCAAAGGAAATTGTCCAGTTTGAATTTTAATTCTTATCTAGTTATTGATAATCCTGCCTTCCAGTCATCAGTTATACAACTTCTGTCCTCTTTACAGAAATGTTAACAGAATGGATGTAATGCTAATTTATTTCAGTGTTTCTTCATTTGGGGGGGACTCCCTTAGCTTGTGTCTAGCTTGAAATGAACATTGTATGTTCAATTGATTTGTGTTGAGGATTGGTACTCAGATTTTCTTTGAGGAGAATGATTTCTGTGTGTGCTACAAATGTGCTTTGTCTTTTTTCTGTCTCATGTCATACAGGATTATGGCACTCACACCATCTGCTCCATGCAAACCACCATTCAGTGATACAGTGAATGAGGTCATCACTGAAGCCTTACTGGATCCTTCCTGCTTGACAGAGGCAGAGGTGAGATGTCTACCAGGAAAAAGTGTATGGCAGCATGTGGCTGCTGAAATGCAGTGGGCAGCCATGAAAGAAACTATAATCAGGTGCAGCACCATGCCATTGACATGATTACTGTGGCATGCAAGCGGACAGCTGTGGTAGCAAGACAACAGATGACTATGGGGGTGGGTGTCCTGCTATGGAATATGGAACCACCACCCACTGAAAATGAGCATTTTCTGTACGCTCTATGGGATCCAGAAAGCTCAGCAGATGGCTCTCATACATTTCTTGATGCTGGTGCTGATGTGGATAACAGACCAAGCATATGCCAAGAAGAAATTCAGGTATGCTATAAATAAAGCTTTACTGCCATTCTAGACATCTGTATGTGGTAATACTTCTACATTTGTAAACATTGAAATGTGTGCCTTAGAGGTGACAAGAATCCAACAGAGATTGTGTTGGGAGGATGGTCAGTCTGATTGATTCTGACATATTTCTTAAGGGGAATATGGGTAGAGCATTATTCCGCTGTCCTTGAATCATTTGCATTGTGATGCTTAGTAGCCTTCTTTCCACTACCTTCCCGTTTTTCCATGGGCATCAGAATTACCATATGAAAGACCACCTGCATGGTAAGCAGAAATGTTCTTTGATTATTAATGACCATTAGTTAAATGTAAGTCTGGGGAGAGAGTAAAAGTACTGCATTCTTTTAACATCTGACATTTTTTAACATGAGTGTTTGGAACACAGTTGGGATCATTTCCACTCACTAATTCTCTCCTTCTTGTATTTGTTGCCTATTATCCCAGGTGATCCTGACAGTGGCAATGCAGAACGTATACCAATTGGTGTCAAGAGTATCAGTATCTTCTGATGGTGATGATGGTAATGATATTGAGGCACAGTCAGGGTGTGCAGAGGCTCAGTCTGACACTGAGGTTGTGGCTCACACATCCACTGGCCTTATTTCAGACACAGTCAGTATGCCTATGCATGCCCATTCCACTGAGCCCTCAGATATAGGGCAGGTTGAGGGTGACACGGTTAATCGGGGTAATGTAGTTACTCCAGTTGCAGAGCTGCTTGAGTCTGCCTGTAGCCATAATGAGGGAGTGGTACCATTATATAGAAGTGTTGCTAGAGGTGCTCAGAGGAGGACTACTTTCCACTCTCATCCTGATGCTGGTGTGTCATTACATGCCACAAGACGTATATATAGGGCTATCATGGAGGCACAGGCATGTTCCACCAGGGCCTCGAAAAGATTATGCTGGTCCTAAACTTGGCACATTCTGATGTGTGTGACTGTCTCAACCATGTGAGTAACTCATTGGATAGGATGAGTGACTCGCTTGATCTTGATTTTCCAGTATGAATACAGACCATGAATGTGGGGCCTCGCGATCCCTCTGGCTTTTTGGCTTTTAAGCAGGAGGTGTCAGGAAAGTTACCACTGGGATAACTGGCTTGTGGTGGCCAAGCATTCATACTGATGTCTCTTTTTGATCCCTCAATGTCGGCTCTTCCTATTGTTGTGAAGCAGAATTCACCAAGCATTGAATTGTTCACCCACTAATAGGGAACGTGAACCGGGTTTAGACCATCAGGAGACAGGTTAGTTTTACCTCACTAATGATTTGTTGTTGCGATAGTAATCCTGCTCAGTACGAGAGGAGCCACAGGTTCAGACATTTGGTGTATGTGCCTGGCTGAGGAGCCAATGGTGCAAAGCTACCATCTGTGGGATTATGACTGAATACCTCTAAGTCAGAATCCCACCTAAACATAATGATACCGCACTAATGCAGATCTTTAGTTCACCAGAGATAGCTGTCCGCAAAGTTGGCGAGGAGCACCGCTCATCACTGGGTCAGAGCGCAGATGGAAGGGGGCTGCCTCTCTCCAGCAATGCACCACATGTTCCTGGGGATCAAGCAGGGTCTGTGATGGAACATCTGTTGAGGAAGGGCTGACCTCCATGTGTCCATAGAGCCACAACATCCTCTGGTGTTAGCCAACATGGGAGTGCCAGATCCCACTCTCATAGTGGCATTACTTCCACTCATCTGTCAGTGATCGAGGTGTCCACATCTAGACATGGTAGGCCATGGGTTTGTGGCCCTGGATGTAGTAATTAAAAGAGCTCATCCAGCAGACATCACTTACATTAACACCTTCACTCCAGAGGAGCTCAGCAAGTTTGCACTGTAACTAAGCCATTTGTCAGAACCAAATTATGCTCTCACATTTCAAACAAATATTCATATCTCTGAAACATACCTCTCAACTGTACAGATTTTTGCAGAATGCGCAGATTTCTGGCTCATATTTTTGGTCTGTTTCTCATAAAATTTGTGGTTTTCTGGCAAATCATTGGGATGATCTAAGGACTGAAGTGACTAAATAATGACATACATTTGACTTTCAGACTTCAAATCTTTCAGAAAATGTAAGTTAAAAGAAACCCTGTTATTCTAACAACTTTCTAAGCTTATAAGGGCAATATTTAAAATATGCCCCTATTTTTCTGCCTTTGTTGCCCCATTTAATTGAACTTTCTCCAGATTTCTTGTACTAAAAGGTTGAGAGGTATGCTCTGGAACCATAAGGATTATGAAAGAAGCATAAATGGCAAACTCTTCAGCACAAACTAATTTTATAGTGGCAGTATTCTTTAGGTTCTGGGTCTTAAACCAAATTTTATAAGTCACAGTAAACACAGTAATTATTATATTTGTAATATTTTGTAAACAACTTACAATATTCCAACAACCACTCAAGTTACACACATACTGTCAGCAGCATTTTATTCATGTAGCTGAGAACTTTCATATGATGCTAAGGAGTTCTATCTGTGTTTCTTGGTTATTGAGGTATTTAGAAAAAAATGTGAAAATTATATCTATATAAATTAACATCATAAAAACAACAGTTAATATTTATTTTCCTGAACTAGACAGAAGTCAAATATTAATGCAGTTGAATTTGGCATTGTGTAAGCTTTAATATTAACTCTTTTAAAACCTTGTATATAACATGGTTTTGAAATTATTGATGTAAATATGAACAAACAATATTTGACGCCTAGAGGCATCAGTCAGAGTTAACTGCAGATGCACCTGGAGGTGTCACTAAGATGTAATGAATTAAGGTAGTAATCTGACTTCAAACTGGGGACATGAATGTGGCAGTGCAACTCCTGCCAGAGGCAGTTCATATGGTTGGGAGTGACAATGCTGAACTGACAGCTCTACTATGTACAGGTCACACTTGTCAAACATGGCAGGACATAGTGCTAGCACAAAGCTTGATTGTGTTCATGCAGGCACACACACACACACACACACACACACACACACACACACACACACACACACACACACACACACACACACACACACACACACACACACACATATTTCACAAAAAAATGATCATACTGACCCATGCACATGCAAGGTAGGAACATGTTATTGTTGATTGGGATAAATCTCCTGTTAGTGGCCCTGACATATTTCCTGCTTTACTGAGTGTCCTCTTTTCTTATCCATAACAGAAGGTATTTACAACATTTTAAACATTACAATATAACTGAACTCTGAAAAAAACTCTCTCCATAACAGAGTATATACAACATTTTAACCGTTACAATATTAGTACAGAGAGTTATTAATATTGTGTAAACAAACAAATGTACAATAGGAAGAAATGTACTAGAATTTAATAAATGTGATATAATACTGATAGAGAATAAATGTCAAAGGTATAGAAGTAGAATATGGTATTGAGGTAGATTTTGATTATTTGACCTTAGAACTCTGTTAGGTAGGTGCATTTTAAAGGCAGAAGACAGGACTGAAGATTAGTTAGTAGTGGGGCACCATATAGAAGGGCAGGTGGGAGTTAAAACCAGTTCAAAGAGGAGGAAGACAGGGTTATATGGTTGAGGTTGGGGAGGGAAGGAGCTGAAGTTGGACACATTTTTTTTTTAAGAGTTTAAAAATGGGGACATGATGGCTATGGACGAAATTAGTAATGTTATTATTTGTTACCACCTTTATGTAGAGGTATAATAAAGGCTTTCCATATACTTGGGGGAACTGTGTGTTCTTGTAGAAGCGGTTAATTAAAATGCTAATGGGAATAGTGGATGTTGGTATAGGATTTAATGAGAAGGATGTTGTTGTGTTTTTTTTTGTCCCCCAGGCTTTGTCTCTCTCTATCTCATGATAGCAAGAGTAGTTTGAGTAAAAGTAGTGAGGGGGGGAGACTAGAATCCAATCCAATATCTCCTATACATATATGTGTGTTTGTTGATTTTTGCAGCATTTGTAAGAAGAAGTTCGCATTGTTAAAGTGTGGAGTAGGTTTGTTATATGGTGTGACTACTAGGTTTTGTAGGTAGGGAGGAGGAAGGAGAGGAACTTTTTCAGAGTTTAATGTGTGGTTTGTTTTAGTGAGTGAAATAGTGAGGATGGATGTATTTATATGTATAGCATTAGTATGTGGTTTACTATTTTTTTTACTTTTTTTGATGAGAATTTAAGGAAGAATAGTATAGTTATTTTTTTAGTAGTAGTAGTGGTGGTGGGGTGGTTAGGATGGATGTGATATGAGAGTATGAGTGGATATAAATATAATATAGTCAGTCTATGTGAGTAGTTAGGGAGATGAGAGATTGAGTTTGTTTTGTGGGAGGAGGAGGTTAACAGTTATGGTTGAAGGGTTAGGAATAAGGGGAGATAGCTTATGTCAAAAGAGAAGGAGGTTTTCAGAGGAATATAAGTGAGGGAAATAGGGTGAGAGGGCTTGTTTGTAGGGAGAGAGAGAATAGAAAAAGGTATAAGAGGATAGTGAAATTGAAGAGAAAGAAGGGGAGAGAGGGGAGTGGAGGATTAGGAATAGGAGAATGGAATGGTGAAGGGGAAGATGAATATATGAATAGCTATATTATATAGAATAGTGGAATTGGGATAGAGGAATGTGCAATATGTGTTATGTAATATGAATAGCAACTGATATAGGGATGGGGTAAATGTTTGAGCAAGAGAGATAAGTTCATATAGGAGTAGTTAAATATGAATGTATGGGGGTTGGTGGTGGGAAGAAGAGTTGGGATTGTAGGTGAGAGAAGGAATAGAGAAGCCTTAATAGATATAGTGGAGGTAGATAATTAGAGGTTAATGTGGGGGGGATAGGGAGGGTAGTTGGTGTACTACCAAAAACATTTATTAGACAAAAACATAAGTTTAAATGGGTTACTGCAGTTACACATACTTTCTTATAGCTGTTTGATATTTTTCTGGGAGCAGTAGGAGAGCTGAGTTTTGAAGGTAGGTTTACAGGTATCCTAAGTTTGAGGCAGCTGAGAAGCCTAGCTAGCTTTTGATATTTTCTGGAGCAGTTAGGAGTCTTACTCTCACACATTCACTACTTTGGTGTCAGCACTGCCCTACTACCCCTCCCACCCTGTGGAAATGGTGACAACTGTGCCATACCCTTTGTTCATTTGGGTTTGACTTAAGGTTGCGTATATGTCTGATGCACAGAGAGGATAGCTAAGAGAGTCTTTTCTCACTATGTTGATTTTATGCATGTTTATTACATGAGAGGATTTTGGACGTTTTTGTACCTACTCATTTTGGAAGACTGTTTTCAGTTAACATTGCAAGTCAATCATTCAGACCACTAATATTGCATACCTGCTTATTTCTGCATTTGTGAAACTTTTGATATAATTGTCCTGTTGACTGTTTTGTTTACAGTGGGTAAGTGACCAGCTTAATACCAGTTATTATGTACAATGCATAGTTGTTTATTGCAGATATCATTCTTATAAGCCAAGGATGCCATTTGTGGACACCTAATACAGGTTCTGATTTAGTACATTTATGGCTAACAGTATGCAAGTATATCATCTATGTTTATTGTCTTGCACATTTGTTCATTTAATGCAAATTCCATACTTACCTTGCCATTACTACAGTTACAAGTTGTATGTGTTAGGGCTGTTTCTGTCAGATGCTATCCATGCATGGCCATTACATGAAGAAGTAAAGTTTGTGGACATCAGATGGCTTCAGTTTTAATATTTGCATGTGCTTAGGTTGTTATGTGTGTCCCTTCACTGGTGAGAGTGTTTGTGTGTGTGTGCCTGTGCTACTGTTTGCCTCTTAGCTGGTAAGTGTGTGTGCTAACCTTTGACTCTTAGGTGGTGGTTGTGTGTACTATCCTTTGCCTCTTAGGTAGTAAGTGTGTGTGTATGCTACCCTTTGCTTCTTAGCCATGGTGAGAGCATATTGTGCACACCTGTGTCTGCTAGCTCTCTCTGCAGCTGGGGGTTCTCCCTCAGAATCATTATCTGTACATGCTGGAGGTGCTGGCCCTACCTGTGGTCCAGGAATGTGTGGTCCTCTCCCTTGCTGTCCTTGTTGCAGCTATTTACTCAAGATGATATTATGCAACATGGTACAGACTGTGGGAATTTCTGTGCAGGGGCCTGGGTCATACTTTAGGGCACCCCCGATGAGCCTAAACACCAGAACCATGATTTCAGCTTGCCAAACACACATTCTATGATGTTTCTATTTGAGCATGGTTATTGCTGTATCCTTCTTCTGGGCTTGTGTCTGCATTTCTGATAGGTTTCATAAGCCACTGTTCCAGTGCATAAACTGCATCACACAGTAGATGGCCTTCTGGAACATTACCCTCTAGCAAACCTTGTGTAAAGTTGAGAGGTGTGCCATATGTGTGAGACATGATAACTGCCTGAGTTGCCTGGACACACACTGAGGATGATCCCTCAGGCATTATAGACAACCTGGCAGTTGACTGAGTGGAAACCATTCCTGTTAATGTATGTCCTTCTCTGTTCACCAGGTGGGGCTTTTATTTCTATGTGAGTGCTGTCTATGTCCCCCAAAAACTTCAGGGAATTGTTTTACACTATAATATTCCAGCACTGTTCTTGATCGCTCTTTTTGTGTGCATTGCATGGAAAATATTTGTATTGCCTTGCATATTCTAGCATAGCATTAGGATATTGGTGAAATATTCTAGACGCTGAGGCCTGTGACACCCTAGTATATCCCCTATGGGTCCCTGGAATGTACCAGTAGCTAATATCCTTAATGCTATACATACCTTGGTGTCCAGTGGTATAGTTTCCCCTCAATTTCCATCTGAGTCTGAGGTGAGGGCAGCAGAGGTTGCAGACTTCCTGCGGTGTTTCCCTATCAACCCCATATTGCTCTAATATTTCAATATCATGCAGTCCAGTATATGTAAAACATGTTCTGAACTCCCTTCTTCTCTTAAGATGAGGTCAATCAGCACCATAGTTTTGAGCCTGTTACACATACACATGCAACACATGCAAGAGAATAGCAGCAGCCCCTAACATTGCTTTTTTTCCCTAAATATGATGGTGGCTATATTCCATTAGGTTTTGGAGTTCATGCAAGGAGCTAAACCAACTTCACACTATTACTTTATAGCTTCCTGAATTGCTCCACCATGCTGGATTGGTAATTAGCATGTAATTCAACTGATTATGCTTTCATTAGCATATTCAACTTTGTTTGGCAGCTGCACAATGTGTGGAGCCATTTAATAAATACAAAATACAGTGTTATCATGTGTGAGCTGGGATGTGACAGGCACACAATAGCAGCACAGAAATTAGAGATTCATGAATGTGGCCCACAATCCTTTTTCAACATTGCAAGCACAGCACCCTTATATCATTTAGATCACTGTCTCTTACCTTCCCAATACTCAACCATGCTATCATTACAAATACTCCTCACACTACGTCTCCTCTTCCATGCACACATTACAAGCTATCACAACTTCAGTGCACCACACAACCTCTCAACCACAAACCCACTCTCATATTAATTGTTCATATTCCCTCATTTCTACCTTATGTCTCCTGAGCTGTATACCCCATTCAATATTAAATGTACATATGTACAAATATGTAAAAAAAAAAAAACAGCAGTTCAGCAACTTATTACATCTTAAAAGTAAAAACTAAATTAAGTATTACTATTGTTTTCAAAACATCACCAACAGGATTATATTTAGTGGTGACATTCATCCTTGTCCATGCCCCATTACCTGCACAGAAAATATTTGCATCACTACCACATCAACACCTCCTTCCCACCCACCCCCATCAAAGGATCAAACCCACTGTTATTCAGCATTAGCATTCATCATATCTGTAACAAAACATTCTACTCCCTTGAAACAAACAATAATGAAATATCCCACCAGATTCAAAACAATCAGACTGGACAAGAAAGATAAACGTGGGGACAGAATTGCAGTCATATTTCAATAGTCTCTCAACATAAATTTATGTAAATATCATCTCCCCAAATGTCATAATGCAGAAATCCTAATCACTTATCTCAAATAGAATGAAAGAAAATCCATATGCATCATAGGGCTGTACATCCCCCCAACAAGCAATTCTATAACTGCACAAGATATTCTAGAATGGTTAAATGACAACATTACGCAAGAAACCATAATTATGGGGGATGGGAACATAAGATGGGAAGCAGATCATCTTCTCTTCACCCTCAATAAACCTACTTGGATTTGCTCAATAAATGTCACCATGGTGGTACACAAAAATCCATACAGACAATCCATTCTAGACTACATCCTCACTAATACACCAAACACCATAGCATCCACCAGAACACTGTCAGATAGTATCAGTGAATGCTTAACAACTTATGCAACCAGAGTCTGTCAAAATATTCCCTGACAAATCACCTATAACCAAGTACATAGCCTAAACAAATTTGACCCAGAAAACTTTAACACTATACTGAAATACTACCGTCTCTCATTTTTACCAGGTTTTCATAAATATAGCAAATCATGCACTCCTTAGAACAAAAAAAGGGCCAAACACAGAACCATGCCTATCTGGTGCAACCAAGAAGCTACTACTATAAAGTGTTTAAGCTTGGAAAATATGGTCTAAAAATAAAACCTAGACCACTCTATGGGCCTCTGGATACCTTATAAACTTTGCAAAACCACATATAAACAATGAATGAAAAATCATATTTTTCTAAACTGTAGGCCACCCACCTAAACAATACAAAACCTTTCTGGTCCTCTACAACAACAACAAAAAATATTCAGACAAAAGTAAATCAACCCCCTCCCCCCCAACACCCAGTAACCATGCTGGGAATATAGCAACACAGTTTAACTCACACTTTATAAATGTAGCTCTGTCAGTCACCAAAGACATTGCATCCTTTGCATCCTCCCACCTCATCATGCCAGCTCTCCACAATTTCAAAACACTTCAATTCATTATTCAACCTGTCCTACTGCATCAGTCAAAAACACTTATAAAACCTTAAACCCTAACCTCAGCTGCTGACAGTCTCCCTACTGAATTCCTAAACACAGCAGAAGAAACCATAGCAATCCCTGTTTCCATTCCAATTGATGGAACCATAACTGACATCTATGTCCCACCTCTTTAGAAAAATAATTCATAATACCTCTCCATAAATGTGGAAACCCAACTGACCAAACTAGTTGTTGGCACATTGCTATATTATCACCTGTGTCTAAAAACCATGAAAAAATGTATACACTTCTGGCTCCTCAAATACCTCACCAATGACAATCTTCTCTCTACCACACAAGATGGCTTCCATTCTAACCACAGCACCCCAAATGCCCTCATCAGCTTCATCAATACTGTTAATCAGCATAGGAACAATGGTAACCTAGTCTCAGCCCTTGCTTCCACCTGTCCAAAGCTTTCAATACATTATCACATCAAAAACATCTCTGCAAACTCTCTTCCTAGGACTTAATACCATCTTATTTGGTTTCATTGCTACCTATCGAATATACAAGAAACCATAAAATGGCAACAAGAAGGCTCAACATTCTTACTAGTCACAATCAGAGTCCCCCAAGTCTCAATCCTATTTTTCCACATCTTTTTTTTATATAAACTCCACACTGCTTCCAAACAAGCAAGCTCAGTACAGATTGTAGCTATTACTAAACTCATCGGCTCTACTTTTAAATACCCTCCAGGACATCACTCAACAGGTATTCCAAACTACTGAATCTTGGCTATCTGCGTCCCACTTACTCCTAAACCATAAAAAGGCAAAAGTAATGCATTTTACTCCTAAATGTTACACAGAACAAAACACACGTCCTATATTCTTTCTTCTAACTGCAGACAATTAAAACATAGCATAAACTAAACTACTAGAAATCTTACTTGATCATCACCTTAGATATGATCAACACCTGTGCCAGACCATTAAAAAAGTCACAAGAATCTAGGATCCTGACATAGGGCCAAAATATTCCTTACAGATTCCACTAGAAAATTAGTTGCAACAACCTGTGTGCCCCAATCCCTTCTATATGCTTCACCTATTTTTTACAAAAATTTAACATCACTATCAGAACAACAAAACTAGACTCATGCTATAATAAGATACCTTCCAGAAAACACATCATTGCATATCCCTAAGATACCTAAACTGGTTAGAACTTCCACACTGCCTACACTGCTTGCAACTTGTACTCTGACCCGTCTCTATTTTAACAGCTAGTATCTAAACCCAGATTTCCTCAGGGCACACCCCACATGCTTGTCTTGGTCTTAAAGAAAAAGCCGTCTTATCTATCACTATACCAGTATATATATATATATATATATATATATATATATATATATATATATATATATATGCTTAAATTCTGCTTATTGTTGTGATAGAGAAATCTGATTTTCCATGCTCAACTTGCTACCATAGCAACTCTATGCAGGCTTAGTAGTTTAGACAATGGAGGAATGGATGAATGAATGAATACTTAAGTGTGTTTTCACTATAGACTATTAAAGGAATGCCAACAGGCCTGGCATGAGTCTTTATTGAATGCCATTCTTTACATTTTCCATTCAAGTAATTTATATTTCAGTCTTTATATTAATCTGACCCCTGTCTAATATAAGCTCATTGCATGCAGTGCATTGTTATTATAAAATATATTCATCAACTTTATAAAATAAAAAGCACTTTAAAATCACTGCAGGAAAAGGTCACAGCAATTGCATACATAATATTTTGAGCAGGAATAGCTTATATGCTTGATTTGTTTGTCAAGTCAAAGTAGTCCTTTACTCAATTTACATAAAATTAAGGTGAAAACAGTGCCACTAGTTTGTTTTCTCTGTGTCACAGTGTTTAGCCTTAACCCTAATTTCAGTCTAGAAAACTATGCCCAAAGTGATTTGCATTTACATTTCAGAATGTGTTTCTTTTCAAAAGTTAAATATATTTAACCACACCTTCCTTCACAGTTTTACACTGTTTAAATGCTTTCAGAATATTTAACTCATAGTCAACATTTTTGTTAGTATTTATTTTTACACTTCCATTGGAACACTGTAATGCACAAATGTGAAACTTTCATTGCTCTTAAAAGGATTATAATGTCATAACTGGCTGTGGTATTGCTAATGTCATTGATCTATGTGTAACATACCTTTTTATTTCTTTAAAAGAAAAGAAAACACAAATATGGGTATCATTTGTAATGGTTTAGAAAGACTGAGTAATGCTACCAGCTGTCTAGTCATTTAAAATTTCCAAGCATCATGTTTCCATATAAAATATTTTTGAGGTTTCTTGGAAAGGTCATTTAAATGAATATAGGTCATAATAAACAAGTGGGTTTATTTGCACTGCACTGCAGTTATAGGACACCTGTATATATAAAGCTACATTCACTGAGGACAGAATAAAGGCATTCCATATATAGCTGCTGCCTACAGAATAGCAGTGTTGACATAAGAGCAGCAGAGCACAGAAAGCAAGGACATGTAAGAGTTTTGCCTGGAAGCCCTTGACAAGCTATTATACTACAAGATCACGTGTGCTAACTAAGCAGTGTTCTATAAGACAGCACAACGCAAAGAAAACCATCTTTTGCATAAATGCTTATTTGTCTGTATGAGTGTGTGACTGCATGACTGTGAGTGTATGTGAGAAAAATGGAATGTGCTTCGGAAACAATGTACTTACAAAATATCACTATGTTATTGCATAATGTTATTCACGTTATTGTCACTGATCAACAAATATAAATAAATTACTCATGTTTAAAAAAAAAATGAATGACGGTTGGCCTTGTCATGTTTTTTCATGATTTTCAGAAAGTATGTAGTCATAGGTCTCCTGAAACAGGCATACTCATTTAAAAATGTAGCCCTGGAAGTTTGGAGGTTCAATTCATGTCATGGCATCATTTTGCTGAGTGACCTTGGAAAGACTGGTTAATATCTGAGTGTTCCAGTCCAATTACTTGTGAAAGTAGATAACAACAAAAGTCTCCTGAAATGCCCTGTATCTCAGCTGAGAAATTCTGGGATGACAATTCTAAAAGAAAAGGAAATAAATACATGGAAATCAAAACTTCTGTGTGATTGCAGTGCATAACTGTTTTGAAGGCAATGTGGGTAATCTAGGTGGCATTGATGACACTGCTGTCTCTAAGGTCAGACCTTTGATATTTCAGACATATCCTGTAAATTCTGCATTACAGGCATGTTTCACTACATCTGTTTTATTGTTTCAGGCTACATTGTTTCAATAGGATATTGCATGAGCTGTATCCTTAAACATATTTAAAAGGACTCACTGCAGAACTGCTTTTGAATGACAAAATACATTTCTGCTGGTGACTACCATGAAGGGTTGAACCTTGATAACAATTTTAAAGTCTAACATGCATGAAGTATTGACATGTAACATGTTAGATATGTGCAGAATTTAATTAAGAAGATAAAATTATTCAATAATTCTTGGGACAGATATGTTAAATGGATGACTGCAACATTTGTCTAGAGCATGTGAAGAAGTGTGGGTTATTTCATTTCTAAGAAGCATAATTTTGATTCTAAAAATAGTGACTTGCAAGCACAACATTTGGGGAAAGTAAGTTAAGTGTGAGGTTTGCACCTGAGTGCATCCCATCTTCTCTGATGTACTGAAATCTTAATGCTCAATAAGTTAACATTCTTGTACCTGAGAAATTATTTTTGCATGTGTTTAAATTTGCACAACACAAACAGATGGGGAAAAATGCCTGACAGAAGATGTATGCAGATAAAATGGCCAGTATGGCAATTGTACTTCAGAGGTAGCAAGAGTGGGGCAAAGGGGTAGCTTCCCCAGACACAACATTTTAGGAGGCATGATTAACAGTAATTGATCGGTTATCATTGCAGTACATTTGCAGTTGAGCTAAAGCAATTCAGCATTTTATGTGTGGTTTTAAACTGTTAAGCTGTAGCAAGCCATTTGCTGAAAATGTAGAAAGAAGTTTGCTGCAGTTTAAATTAAAGAACTTTATTTTTGTTCTTCATTTTTAATGTTGGTGGTGACAGATCAGGGAATGGCAGAGAGGACCATACTACTTGGCAACAGAACTGCAGTTCAGATTAATTTAATGCAGATAAGATGAAATTTTGCACACTGAATGTATTAAGTTCTGCTCTTAAAGTAGCATGGCTTGCACAGGGGACTAACATTGATTGTGTATTGTTTCTTGTGCCCAAAAAACAGTGTTTGATTCTATATGCCTTTATTGCTTACTTTTTTACTCTGAACAAGTGACTGTGCCAGACACTGTTCTTGTATCAACCCTGAAAAAGGATAATTTGTCCAGTGGTGTTCCTGGTTAATAAATGGGGGGGGGGGGGTCATATAAATACAGACTTATCAGCATTTCTAACATCTTATGATTTGTGTATTTCCAAATTAAAAAGAACAAACATCAGAAATACTGCTTTGAAAACAGTAGAGGACATTACTTCAGTTCATACCTCTCGGCTGTGCAAATCTTCACTGAGTATCCAGATTTTTGCCTCATGTCTTGGTCATTTCCTCTTAAAATTTGTGATTTTCTTACAAATCATTGTGGACTGAAGTCACTAAATGATGGCAGACATTTGAGTCCAGGCTTCGTATCCTTCAGAAATTGTATGATACTACAACGTCTGTTATTCTAGCAACTTACTAGATTTATAAGAGCTATAACTGAAACTTGTTCCTATTTTGGGCCTTTGTCCCCCCATTTTTTTTGGCTTTGTCCAAATTTCTTGTGTTAAGAGGATGGGAAGTATGCTTCAGTCAAAGGATTTGTTAGTATTATAAGTAAGTGCCAGAGAAAAACCAATAAAGACAAATGAGCATGTTGCCAGTTGTCAGTTCTTGAAGCAATAAGAAATTACAAAAAAAAAGATGGACTTCAAAAATATGGATTATGATGTTATACTTAGTAAAGGTACATAGAAAACTAGTGTTACAACATATGGTGACTAGAATAAAATGCATTTTTTTTAAAAGAAGATCACCAAAATAAGTAAAACTCAAGAATGGGAGTCAATAGTTAATTGGAGAGGTGACAGTGTTAAGGGAAATAATAAAATAAAGCTTATGGAAAGAGGTGGAAACTGGGAAAAGAAAAAATAAAGAAAAGAAAAGGTCAATGTAACTGAAGAGAAATATTAGAACAACTTCTAAAGCAAAAGAAAATCATCTGGATAAAAAGGAGGAATAAAAAATGCTGTGAAAAACAAAGCTGGAAAAGTCACAGAAGAAAATGTATGAATGCAAAGTGACATGGATAGTGCAATTGATGACATAAAACTAAACTTTCTCAGGTATGTTGAGAAAGGAATGAACGTACTTTTCTAGCCTCCCTTGTTATTATTCTGACAGCTATCCCAGTGCCCCAAGTCTTATGCTCAGTCTAAAGGTGCTCCAATTCATTTCCTTTCAAATGTCAGAATTTAAGCTGGGCCAGCAAGGAACCTAAGGGAATCCTGAGGTATCCACTGTCTATTTGTTTGCCAGGGGGTTTATGTTTGACCTATCCACTTTTCCTGTCCCTTCCCCTGCAGTTAACAACACACATCCATGGTCAACTCTCCTCTTTACAGCTACTCACCATTGGGACCATAATTGATGAATGCTCCCTGACCCACTTAACGCGGACAAAACCAGCAGCAAGTAGTAAGCACAAAGCAAACTATAGCTATATTATTTGCAATATATAAGAAGCTCTCTACAGTTCTCCCCAAATGTCAAAGTGTTTGTAATAAACATGAGCAACTAGAGAAAGCAGATCACTTCTGGAATCTAGAGGTATGTTTCAACTAACACTTTATTTATTTTATTTATTTTACATTTGTTAACCGGGATGGTCCGACTGGATACATGTCCTTTTTCAGCGGAGGCCCGGGGAGAAAAGCTCCAACAGAGTTACATTGATAATTAGGTACAGTAAATGAGCTGAAAGAACTTAACAAAAACATAGGCTATTTACATACAAGTACAAGACTGCCATTACTATTTCTGAGATTACTACAAATGTAACATTAATAACATATTAGCAAGGACGGTAGGCAGTATAATGACATAGAGTTAGACAGGATACATATTTCTTTATCACAGTATACAAAGTACTTATCATCTTAGCTAGTTGTTTATGTTTTAGTTAATGGCACAGAGCTAGTCTGGGTTTGAGCAAGGACATAGCCAGTGTGACTTGAAGTGGAGTTTTAGACTATTTTTGAATTGACTTAGAGAAGTTGCAAGTGTGATGTTATTTGGGAGAGAGTGCCATATTTTACCAGTGGTGTTGGCAACACTTAGATTTTCAGCACCAGATTAACATAACAAGGGTAATAATTAACCACTACTCTTCTTGTGTACATTTTACAGAAGGCAAAGGTGCTATTGAAAAATGCTTCCCTCTAGTACAGTTAAAACACACCTTGTTTACTGTTTTAATGTAGAAATGGTTTGCCTAACAAGCACCTAACCACCTCTAAAGAATACTGTCCTATGCCCAAAAGGGAGCAATGCCACCTTGCAATAGTAAAGGCAAAAACACGTTTCAATAATTACTAGGCTGAATCATGTTCAAAGATTCAAAATGTGTATAATTACCCTTTCTGTTCAACTGTCTCACCCCACAAATCTTCAACTATCACCTAGGCCACTCCTTCTCCAGAATCCAGACTTCATATACAATGGAACAAACTATTATTTGCCTGAACTACCTCAAATTGCAGGAAATCAGTTGTTTACCTTAAAAATGTTTTATTCCTACACAAATTCAGATCAGGGTTTAAGACTTTTCAGCAAAATAAAAATGTTCATGTTTCTCTACCCATTAATCATATACCTAGCCAAATACACTGCCAATCAATTCTTCCAAGTCAGATTAAATTGCTATAACTTAAAGGTAGAGCAATATATCATTCAGCTAAATCCTCCTCCCTATTTATATGTAGCTTCTCTTGTAAATGCTTATACATACTGCATCTTCTTGATCCTACTTGATAATCAAACTACAGAACATAGACATGGAGCAGCACATTGTTAACAAGCTCCTGCATATATAGAGAGTCATTGCAAATACATCTGGACTGGTATGAAGTGAGTGATTATTAATGTAGATTGAACAAACCTATATACAAATACATTGCTTGCATGAATTATGTGTGTTTGCTTATACAGTTTTTCTGAAATGTGTAAATTATATGTGTGTGTGTGTGTGTGTGTGTGTATGGCTTACTATTATATATGCGAACACCACATTATCATCTGACAATTGCATGAACCTAATAAGGTCAAACAAATTACCGTACCACACAGAAAGTTGATGATCCCTTTCTCGTACTGATGTTTAAATCAGAAGGTGGTTTTTGTGCATTGGTGCATACCATCAGATGTCAAAACTGGCCATGTAATGTCGAATTCATACATTACCATATGGATTCGACAAGGTGTGTCGAGATTACTGCGTTTCACATAAGTGCATGTCGGCATTATGATAGTAAACCTATATATATATATATATATATATATATAGTTACACTTCAAAACATCTAAAACTCATAACATCTAAATTCAAAACATCGAGACCACAACATCTAAAACCCAAAACATCTAAAACTCATAACATCGAATTTCATAACATTAAAAATGTATAATATGGAATAGTGTATCATGAAAAGTGCAAATGTTATAGCTTAATCTGTTATTCTTGTGGTATCAGTATGAGATGTAGTTTTTATTTATATAGTTATTATTTACTATAAATAGTGTAGGAACTTATACTATTTATATAGTGTTTATTTTGCCACTCTGTATGTGGTTTTTAGGCCATATAGGTAAGGGGTATAGACATTCCCTCAGATTCTGCAAGCCTTGCACGGCATGCAGGATTAGTGCTGGAGCTCCAGCAGGCAATATGTCTGCCGTGCAATCCAGGAATAACCTGTAGGGGCATGCATGAGTGCTCCTGCACTATTCCTGCAAATGAGGTGACTTTGCGATCCAGGAAGCTGGAAACCAGCTGTGCAGGACTAGTGTAATCTGCAGAAATGTACTCTACCAGTAACAGAGTACATTTCTGCAAATTCCAAAACGGAGCCATGACAGCTCCAAATAAAGGGTGGATATCATTTAAAAAGCATGCCAATGACTAAGTATAAGGCCATTGGCATGGAAAACAGTTGAAAATAACATCAACTTTTATTTTTCTTAGCCAATCTCAGCTATTTAAGTGTAGGGCAGCAGCGCACAAATGGGATCAGGGGAAAAAGAAGAAAATAAACCTAAAATAAGCATTCTAACTAAAATCACTATTCTGCCATTATAGTCAATGGCAGGCAGATGACAACATGGCCAGTGAATAGTGGTTGCTAAGGGGGGAGGCTCAGTGTGAAACATGTAACTATGCATTAGCAGGCAATCCTATGCAAATGAGGGGAATGATAGTGAATCCCAGATTTTCCCTGCATGCTAGTCAGCTCCATAAAGAGTAAGAGCAGGAATAGCTCGGTGCAAGCCTAGGAGTTAGCTGACATCATAGGGGGGTTGTCAGGTATACTGCAAGTGGATTGGAGCCCTGTGGCTTAGGTTTGCTCCTAGCTTAGCACAGCTAGGCAAGGGGGTGTGTCTGAGGCTGCCCAGCACTCTTTACATTGCCTAAGCACTTGTGTGCACCGTGCACTGGGTTTTAAAGAAAAAACAAAAAAGCAAACCAGGAAATAGCAGCTCTGTGCACATTTGAGCACTGTGTTTGTGCAGTGTGCCCCCGGGCTTAAACAGGAAGGCAATGGGAAGGGAAAACAGCAGTAGGAAGGTAATCTTGGTGAACTAGCATAGCTGGCAGGTGAAATGTATCAGAATCAGCCAATTACACAGGCAGCAGACCAGCCCACCCCAGAACACTACAATAAACTACGCAAACACCTTCCCCTCTGTTTTTCCCATACTCTACACCACCGTTGTATACAAGTTGGGAAGTTTTAACAAACAAAGCAACAAAATGATAGAGGCTGCAATAGTTATCATACAACAACTTGTGGAAGAGGCTGAGGGTGGTAAGTATGTGAATGCTGTCGACCAACCCACAGTGAGAAGACGGAGAAGAGTGTACAGACCCAGGGTAACCTACCAGGGGCTACATGAGCTGAAGATAGTGGAGCACTATAGGGTGGACAAGGACCTCCTACAGTAAATTGTTAAGCTGTGCCGGCCATGCCTGGTACACAGAACTAACAGAGGGGAACCCATCCCAGTGGATACCAAAGTATGTGTAGGCCTAAGAATACTAGCTACAGGTACCTTCCAAAGGCCAACAGGAGATATGATTGGGATCTCACAGGCATCAGCATCCAGGGTACTCCACCAGTTCCTGGATGCCATGTCAGCACATGCCGGTGAGCACGTATATTTCCTCAACACACGTGAGGTGTTGTCTAGCAATATGCAACTGTTCCACCAAATAGCAGAATACTCTGAGGTAGTGGGAGCTATAGACTGTATGCACATATGCATCAAAGCACCACCCGGTGAGCGGGGTAGGGTCTACCTCAACTGCCAGGGCTTCCCCTCCATCAACTGCCAGGTCATGTGTGATGCCCAGGTCATAATAATGAATGTGTGCGCTGGCTGCCCTGGAAGCTATCACAATTCCCACATCTGGCATCTGATGCAGCTGTACCAGAGATTTGCCAATGAGGACATCCCTTACGGTCACCCAGTGGGGGATGCTGGATATGAACTGGAGCCATGGCTGATGACACCCATCAGAAATGCACACACACCCGAACAAGAACTCCATAATGAGGCACACGCACAGACCAAAATTAAAATAGAGCGTGTGTTTGGGATGCTCAAGTCACGGTTCCGGTGCCTAGACACATCCGGTAGAGCCTTGCAGTACTCACCAGCTACATGCACCCAAATTATTGTTGTATGTGCCATGCTACACAATATGATCCTGTGGAAATGGCTGCAGCAGTAACAGCATGGGGCAGGCCCACATAGCCCCCCCACACTTGCCAAGGCCTGCACAAGCACAGAGTGACTTGGAAGAGATACAACTTGAGCCTGCCCCAGTAGGCAGATAGAGGCATGCCCAGTATGCCCTGGCCTTGGCAAAGAGGCAACACATACTACATACATTGACACAGGAGGGATCCAGGGAATAACACCTCTCTCTGACTCTCACATACAGTAAAAGAGATGCCAAACATGACACTACCTGTGCTCAACCATGTGTAGGGAGTGTACTATATGCATCTGACATAGGCAGCTCTGCAACACCACCCTCAGTACTGGGACACCCACAAAGTAAGTCACTCAACCTATCAATTACCGGATGGAGTAAAATGTGTTGTCACCTGTATCTATGGTATGGATCTGAGCTTGCAAGGGAATCAAGTAGCTGAATGGTATGCCAGCAGATAGTAGATATCTATAGTGGCACCATGAGATCTGTAACAAATTCTGGTGTCACCACAGTAGCCAGTACTACACAGCGTGACAAAACCCACTGCAGAAAATGTGCTGGTACACATGTGTGTCCATATGACTCATACATGCCAGTCAGGGAGGTTCACATAGGTTCATAGGTTTATAGGTTGGTACTGGGCTATCTGCCTGAAGGCATATATTAGCCCAGCCATGTTGTGCAGTATTCACTGCCCCTTTAGTAGTTCCCTAGACCCTTGTACTAGCAGCTAGTACCCTTGGCCTCTATCTAGTAGTGCTGTTGGTGTGATCTCTGGTGTGAATTTTCTGTTACCCATCCACTCATCAAGGTTCCTCTTGAAGAGTGATAGTGAGGGGCTCTGTCTTATGTAGATTGGGACTCTGTTCTATAGTAAGGGAAGTCTCTGCGAAGGGAATCTATCCCTCCAGCATGTACTATTCATTGTTGTGTTGAGGTTTATATCACTAGAGAGTGTAGCTCGAGTAGATTTGGTTTTGCTAAGATGGAGCATGTTCAACAATTCTAGGTTGGACATGGCTCTGTACGTTAGACAGAGATCGCCTCTGAGAAAAGAGGTATGAGAAAAGTCTTAGCTTTTTCAATCGTGCTGCATAGGGCAACTGTTTGAGGCCAGTAATATTCTTGGTTAGGTACCTTTGTGGCCTCTCAAGCTGCTGGAGATGTCTAGCCAGGTACATTCCAATTGGTGCATTGTACTCAATAATGGGTCTGATGAGGGAAGCGTAGACAGGCACCATTACATCCTTAGATCTTGATGCGAACCCTTTCATGATCAGATGCACTCGTCTGCAAACTTAGTCAGCTGCAGCCCTTCCGTGTTTGCCTGTACTTCTGAGAAGTATATGTCAAACAGGAGGGGCCCCAGGACAGAGCCCTGAGGCACACCACTCGTAACTGATCTGGATTCGGACATAGATCCCGCTACTCTTACTTTATGGGATCTGTCTGAGAGCCAGTTTGTGATCCATCTTGTGACATAAGGGTTTATGCCCAGGCTGGTGAGCTTATCAATAATACCTGAATGGGGAATGGTGTCAAATGCTTTAGCAAGGTCAAGGTAAGCTGAGTGTACCTCCTTTCCCTTATCTATAGCCTGAGTAACTGTCTCAAAGAAATCCACCAGGTTCAGGAGGCATGATCTGCCCTTGACGAAGCCGAACTGTGTGGGGTCCAGTGACTGGAGGTTCCCAATCTCTCCATTTATGAGTTCCATAATGATTCGGTCCATAGCCTTACAGATCAGACTGGTCAGGCTTATTGGTCGGTAGTTCCCAGGGTCAGTTGTGGCCCCACCCTTGTGTAGCAGGACCACCATTGCCATGCGCCATTCTATGGGCACATATCCTGTGGAGAGGCTGAGACTGATCAGGGTATTAAGATGCAGGGTTAATTCCTTTTGGAGCTCGCATATGGCACAGCCTGGGACACCATCTGGTCCCATGGAGGCAGTGTTTTTAGCTTTAGATAGAGCCTTGTTAACCAACATATCAGTAATAATTGGACTTACACACAATCCCCTAGAATGGTAATAGGCCCTGTAGGTGGTGAGGGGGGGAAGAAATTTGCACTGAACCTGTCAGCCAAGATGTTGGCAATGTCAGAAGGGTCAGTGTATTTTGTTTCATTTTGTACTAGCTCAGAACAGACCTGAGCATTGCCATTTAGGTTTTTGACGTAGCCATAGAAGGCCTTATGGTTATCCTTGGCATCCTTGGCAACTTTCTTTTCAAAATTAGCTTTAGTTGACTTGATGAGGGCCCTCAATTTCTTACTAATGCTGATCAGGGATGATTTTTCTACTTGAGATTTGGCCTTTTTTTGTATAAGTCTCCTCCTTTTATTGTAAAGTTTGCTTATGGCCGGGGTCCACCAGACTGGTTTCTTCTTACTTGAGGAAGGAGTCTTGGTTTTATTTGGGATAGCATGGTCCGTGCAATCCTGAAGATGCATATAGAGTGCCTTGGTGTAGGATTCCGCATCTTGGATATCATTATCCTTCTGCAAGTGAATAGTGAAGCTTTCCACTTCGGATGCAAGTAGTTTGAAGTTTGCTTTGGAAAGGTTTTTGACTATGGTTTCTTTGATTGGGGGAGGTGGAGGAGTGAGGATGTCCAGGGTTATCAGTTTGTGGTCGGATCTGACCAAGGAGGGGGTGATAACGAGTATGGTACATACCCAACAACAGTCTCAGCCAGCAGGACAGGTGTAGAAAAACACAAACAAAGGCTGTGCTATTACCTCTTAATGATGCCTATGGGTTACCCCCCCCCACCAGGCCTACACAGACAGACTACAGCAGGTCATTGTTGGGATGTTAGTTCTGAAGGGTAGGAGGTCAGAAAATAATACTTAGGTCAATCAAAGCTAAGACCTGTAGTACACTGATGTGCCTCTAGCCAGCATGATATGTTAGAATATAGAATGAAATGGAGTACCTGACATACCAGTACAGACATAGCAAATGTGTACAAGTGTCAGGTGTGCCCCCCCATCCTATGTAGAAATCTAGTAACAGTCAGATGCCCCCCCCAAACCTATTTAGAAATGTAGTAACAGTCTGGTGTGCCCCCCAATCCGATGTACACATGTTGTAACAGTCAGGTGTGCCCCCCCAATCCTATGAAGAAATGTAGAAATAGTCAGGTGTACCCCCCAATCCTGTGTAGAAATGTAGAAACAGTCAGTTGTGCCCCTTCCCCCAACCCAGCGTAGAAATTTAGTAGCGGTCAGGTGTGCCCCCTCCCACAATCCTGTGTAGGAATGTCGAAAGAGTCAGGTGTGTTCCCCCAACCCTACTTAGAAATGTAGTAACAGTCAGTTCCCCCTCAAACCTATTTAGAAATGTAGTAACAGTCTGGTGTGCCCCCCCAATCCAATGTACACATGTTGTAACAGTCAGATGTGCCCCCCCCACAACTCTATGTAGAAATGTAGTAACATGTATGTGTAGGTATAATACCAGTGGAGCACAGATGCACAGAAGTGGCCAAGGTAGTAGGATAGGTTGTAGCATCTGCACAATATGCAGGCATGTGTGTGTTAGATTGGTGTGTGTTTCATATTGTGTGAGAGAGGTTAGTATATATGCATGTTGAGGTAAGACCTGGTGGCCAATGCCCACTACTGCTGATGACAGGGACACATCCTCACAACTGTAGTGCCAAAGACAATACCCACCAGTATAGCACATGCTAGCAGTAAGCCATTGTAAATGTATGGTGGTAATATGTGTCACCATCTGAAAGACTGACATGGCATGGCTGTTGGGCTAGATATACAAGCAGTACACAGGGGAAAGTACCCCAGACATAGAATATGTATTGTGTCACTATGAAATGGGCACACCCTTGGAATTGTACATACAGGTATGGATCACATTATCTGGGCCTGTAGTAGGGGATTGTCTGCCCAAACACTCACAGATCACAAAGGAGGTAGGACCGATATATTGGGAAACAGATGATGTACCTGCACATGCCAGCATAACTGGAATGCCCCATGCATATCTGTGTGTCAGATGTAAGTAGTGTCCATAGCACACATGCACCCAGCTCATACAAACACCACCCACAGGTACCTCTCTGGTTGTACCCCTGCTGTGGGGAATGGGTACAATATGGCCCCACCTGTATATGGCAATAACAAAAGAATGCAGCATGCAGTGCATGTGTCCCATGCAGGTCTGCTGCTAGCTGTAGGTAGCACACTGCCAGCATCCACACCACCTGATCAAGACTGATAGAAGGCATTGGCATGAACACCTAGCACACCTACCCTTTCACCCCATGGGAATATACTATATGGTGGTCTGAGACTGTAGGACTGAGAGGATGCAACGTTCTGTCACATCTGTCCCACATCAATACCTAATGGCCTACAGGCTTCTGCCAAGGCCCTGTGTCTCACATGTACTGCTAATGCATGTTATGTCACGGACACCCAAATAACAACACACCACACTCCATATATGCCATATGCAAGGCCATGTGGACAAACCACAGTAACATGTCCACCATGTCCCACTGCATGAACTGTGGACATGGTGGACATGGTGGACCAACACCACCACACAGCTGTGATGGGGTGATAACCTTAGGGACGGTATCAGAGAATGTATGCATAATGTAAGGAAGAGGATAGAATAACAGGGGGTGGGAGCATTGGCAGCATGGAATGTGCAAGCTCAAACACAAAGCAGTGTGCACACACTGTCCCTGGCTGTAAACACATAAATGGGTGGCTACATACCTGCCCGTACACCACAATAGGGGTAATGTCTTGACTCATGGCCCCTGCCTCTGGGTAACCTGTGCAAATCTGTACAGCTGTGAGGTATTGGCATAGAAATATAAGGTCATACTGTCATGTTGATGGATGTACAAGTATGGGATCCTCTGCCAGCACTGTACCAAGGTGCTGAACCAGATACACAGACCCAGCAGCATGTGTTTGCAACTTCACCCTCCAGGATAGCATAACCTACCATGAATATGTAGGCATCTGCCCACAATACTGCACACAGCTGCAGCCACCCCTGTCCCCCAAGACATCACTGTGAGCAGGAATGTCCACCTGACAGCACATGAGGACAGAAAACATCACAGTGTATAATAGTACACATCTGAATATCTCTGCTAACAGCAGTACTATGTAGCTGAAGCAGCACAGACACAATCACCTACAGTTCACACTGTCTCCTGCACACTTTGTCCCCATATTGCCAAATGATCGACAGATACCCTGCAGAAACAGTTTGCTACCTGTAGGTGTACAACACAAAGGTCTGCACTGGAGTACAAACTACCTGGAATTGATCCACACATTCAATACAGAAGGGCATACTGAGCATGCTCGCACACTTAGCGAAATGAAGGCAATGTCAGACAGCAACATACTGAAAGGTCATATTGGGCATGCTCACACACTTAAACAAATGAAGCCCATGTCTGCAAACAACAGTGGACCAGACATATCTGGCAGTTGCTGATGTTAGTGCAGACACTCTTCAGTATGCACCACTCATGCTTTGCACACACACTGGATAGGAATACAGACATTTATCCAAGGACAATACAGTATAATAAGCCAAAAGTAGACGTACATAGATGTGTGGAAGAGAGTGACTGTGACAAGGAGCTATCCATTATGAGGCCTGTCCCACCCAGCACACAGCCAAATGGCTACAACCACATGAGGTTCAGATGTCACTCACTGTAGATGTTAGTCACCGGTATCTGTCAGCATTACAGACTATGTGGTGCAAGTGCTAGCTGTGCAACATGACTGTACAAGGAAGTAGTCATCTAGCAGCTGTATATACATACCTATGGAATATAACCCTGTATGTGCCCGCATGTGGTATGTCAACTTCTAGATGAATGGGTTATGGCCAATGCACACACACTGCCCTCGCCATAGCCTACTATGACAAGCCTGGTGAGGTCATCCACTTTGAAATACACCTTTGGGAAAGTTGCAGCCCAGTAATTGCCGTGCTGCATCCTATAACTGTGTACTGCTGTAGTATGATAAACTAGTTAGGTAGGAGTTCTAATCTTAGACATTGTGTCTGTGTGTGTGTCTCAGTCTGTGTAGAGAGCAATGCTTTTTAGGCTAATCACACTCACTACAATTCAAATGCCCTACTATGGCAAGGCTGCTGATGTCATTCACTGTGAAATACACCTTTCGGAATACTGCAGCCCAATAATCTCCATGGTGCGTCCTATAACTGTGTATTGCTGTAGTGTGATAAAATAGTTAGGTAGGAGTTCTAATCCCAAACCTGGCAACTGTGTATGTGTTTGTCTCTCTGTGTGTAGAGAGCAATGCTTTTTAGGCTAGTCACAATCACTACAATTCAAATGCCCTACTTTGGCAAGGCTGTTGATGTCATTCACTGTGAAATACACCCTTCGGAAAATTGTACCCAGTAATCTCTGTGGTGTGACCTATAACTGCATACTGCTGTACTGTGAAAAAATAGTTAGGTGGGAGTTCTAATCCCAGACATGGCAACTGTGTGTGTGTGTCTCTGTCTGTGTAGAGAGCAATGTTTTTTAGGTTAGTCACACTCACTACGATTCAAATGCCCTACTTTTGCAAGGCTGCTGATGTCATTCACTGTGAAATACATCTCTGGGGAAAGAGTACTCCAGTAATCCCTGTGGTGTGTCCTATAATAGCTTTATGCTGTAGTGTGACATAAATCTCTGGTAGGGGTTCTATTCACACACATGGCAGCTGTGGATGTTTTGTGTGTGTTTCTATGTCTGTGTAGGGAGCGATGCATTTTAGGGTAGTCACACTCACTACAATTCAAATGCCCTACTTTGGCAATCCTGCTGATGTCATTCACTATGAAATACACCTTTTTGGAAAGAATACTGCAGTTATCCTCGTGGTGCATCCTATAACAACTTCATGCTGTAGTGTGATGTAAAACTCTGGTAGGGGTTCTATTCCCACACATGGCAGTTGTGGATGCTTTGTGTGTGCTTCTATGTCTATGTAGGAAACAATTCATTTTAGGCTAGTCACACTCACTATAATTCAAATGCCCTACTTTGGCAATCCTGCTGATATCATTCACTGTGAAATACACCTTTGAGGAAGGAGTACTCCAGTAATCCCCATGATGCATCATATAACAGCTTCATGCAGTAGTGTGATATAAAACTCTGGTAGGGGTTCTATTCCCACACATGGTAGTTGTGGATGTTTTGTGTGTGTTTCTATGTCTGTGTAGGGAGCAATGCATTTTAGAACACGAAACACAGAAATCCTCTACCAACTAATAAAACAGCTGGTGTACCAGATATATGCATATTCAATATATACTAGAGTGGACCAGGTTAAAGTATTTGTATTTAACATTGTATCTTTAAGACTTAATTGATAGCAGGTGCTTCTACTGTATAAGGAATGAACTGATTTTGTGAGCTGTTGGATGAAGGGGCACATCCCTGAAAGTGCTTACCTGTTTTATAATAAACTTCCTAGCTGTGGTACAGTTGGTGTTTGTTTGCTACTTCAGCAATGCATTTTAGACTAGTCACACTCAGTACAATTCAAATGCACTACTTTGGCAATCCTGTTGATGTCATTCACTGTGAAATACACCTTTGGGGAAGAAGTGCTCCAGTAATCATCATGGTGTGTCCTATTCCAGCTTCATGCTGTAGTGTGATATAGAACTCTGGTAGGGGTTCTATTCCCTCACATGGCAGTTGTGGATGTTTTGTGTGTGTTTCTATGTCTCTGTAGGGAGCTATGCATTTTAATCTAGTCACACTCTCTAAAATTCAAATGCCCTACTTTGGCAATCCTGCTGATGTCATTCACTATGAAATACACCTTTGTGGAAAGAATACTGCAGTTATCCTCGTGGTGCATCCTATAACAACTTCATGCTGTAGTGTGATGTAAAACTCTGGTAGGGGTTCTATTCCAACACATGGCAGTTGTGGATGCTTTGTGTGTGCTTCTATGTTTGTGTAGGAAACAATTCATTTTAGGCTAGTCACACTCACTATAATTCAAATGCCCTACTTTGGCAATCCTGCTGATATCATTCACTGTGAAATACACCTTTGAGGAAGGAGTACTCCAGTAATCCCCATGATGCATCATATAACAGCTTCATGCAGTAGTGTGATATAAAACTCTGGTAGGGGTCCTATTCCCACACATGGTAGTTGTGTATGTTTTGTGTGTGTTTCTATGTCTGTGTAGGGAGCCATGCATTTTAGAACACGAAACACAGAAATCCTCTACCAACTAATAAAACAGCTGGTATACCAGATATATGCATATTCAAGATATACTAGAGTGGACCAGGTTAAAGTATTTGTATTTAACATTGTATCTTGAAGACTTAATTGATAGCAGGTGCTTCTACTGTATAAGGAATGAATTGATTTTGTGAGCTGTCTCATGAAGGGGCACATCCCAGAAAGTGCTTACCTGTTTTATAATAAACTTCCTAGCGGTGGTACAGTTGGTGTTTCTTTGCTACTTCAGCAATGCATTTTAGGCTAGTCACACCCAGTACAATTCAAATGCCCTACTTTGGCAATCCTGCTGATGTCATTCACTGTGAAATACACCTTTGGGGAAGAAGTGCTCCAGTAATCCTCATGGTGTGTCCTATACCAGCTTCATGCTGTAGTGTGATATAGAACTCTGGTAGGGGTTCTATTCCCACACATGGCAGTTGTGGATGTTTCGTGTGTGTTTCTGTGTCTCTGTAGGGAGCTATGCATTTTAATCTAGTCACACTCTCTAAAATTCAAATGCCCTACTTTGGCAATCCTGCTGATGTCATTCACTGTGAAATACACCTTTGGGGAGGGAGTACTCCAGTAATCTCCATGGCGCATCCTATAACTGCATAGTGATATAATATAATAAACTAGCTAAGTAGGAGTTCCAAGACAAGACAGGTGTGTGTGTCTGTGTGTGGAATTCACGTATTGTGTGGAAGTGGTTGTGAGTGTGTAACAACTGAACTCAATGTGGAGTGGGTTTTGCAAATTTCTTAAATGGTGGCCCTAGTATATATCACAATGTCCACCATACAGGAATAACAATTGTGAAATAGCCGAGAGGCTGGGGTGCAAAACCATACCCCTACATGTGACATCAAGGCCAGGTGAACAAAGTGAGCAACCCTAATATTACCCAGAGAACACTCTCAACTCATGTCTCATACACACACGCACTTGCCTAGGCAACAGCCGCTATGCTGGCAGTACCCTGCATATTGCCCACTAATAATAACCATGGTGTGATTGCAGTAGGCTACAGAGGGCATGGCACCCCATCCATCAGTCCAATAGGCATGTATATGCCAACAGTGCACCTTCCCCATGTTCCCCACTGGACTCCTGCAACACCTGTGGTGTCATCAAATGTGACCCACAAAGGACATACCATGCCTGAAAAAACATGTCCTCTATGGACAGATGCCACTGACACCAGGGAATACTGGTATCATGCTATCAATGTAGATGCAGGTCAACCTGGCATCCATTAACAGTTCCCGCCACATGCTGCCAGGACTGGCACATCTGATGATAGCAATCTGTGTACACAACATGGGCCAGACACTCCAGGTATAGTTCTACATGTCACTGTACATGCATGTGGGAGGTGTGCACATCCCAGACACCATCCATGTTATGGACTAAGGAACACATACATGGCAAGCAATGCATAGCATTGGCAACATGCAATAGTCACCCAGGTGACTGGATGGTGAATACAATACTCACTTGTGTGGGCATATCTAGACACTACATCCCTGACCCACAATGCAGACCATTGCCATGTGGCCTAATGCCAAGGTATACCCATCAGCTAGCCTTGTATAGCCATCTGGCACAGTCGACCACTACACACCCGTGAAGCAATGCACCCATGCATGTCAGTACTGGCACCCTGTGTATGTGTGTGTGTTGTATGATGCGTATTACTACATTCACTCTCACTACAACCCCTATTGGCATACTGATGCATGCTGTCTGATGTCAGACACCTCCACATATCCTTTACCCATATAACTTCCGTATGACCTCTGTGGTACATGTGATACCTGCACAGTACTGTGTTGTGGCAATCTCACTAGTGATGAGTTGTATTCCTGGCCCTGCCAATTGTGTCAATCTGTGTGCATCCCTGTGATAGTGTGGCTGTGTTGACACTGGCACCTGTTCATGCAGACAGACACATGTACTACACCTACTGTATAGCTACCATATCCCTGTTGCAGATGTCACTCACCATCACATATACGTTTTGAGGGCTACTTAACATCTAACCTATGTGGCATGTCCAATACCTGCATAGACATAGAATAGCACTACATAGTCATCAGGGGTTTGACACCCTGTACGGGTAGGTGTGTGATACAAACATGCAAGTTTTACTCTCCCACCCCTCCGTGACTTTTCTTTGCCTCTGTCTGCCTCTATCACTCCCTCTCTGGTGGATGTGGAGACTTACACCTGCTTTGCTTAGGCAGCAGCATGTGTATTTTAAGTGATGCTCATGATCAGTGATGACCTCTGCACGAATTGCAGCCCTCCTCTAGCTGATTGCATGTGGAACAGGTGTGGTAACATTCCCATAGCCAATTGCATGGAAACAGACTCCAATATCTAGGAACATCATGTTGGTGTTGGGCTTTAAATTCACTGTGAGCAGGAACTTGATCTGTTGTTTGCCAAACACCATCTCAGATGGATTGGGGATTTACATCTAACAACATACACTGTGGAAACAGGGCAACACACAGGAGAAGGATGTGCCTGACCTGACTACAGACTGTAAGTGCTGCTATACTGCTTTTGGAGTAATGCTGGTTTAACAGGGTTGTCTTACATGTTTTAATACCTGGCATGTCAGTGCTATGTTTATGAGGAAACCCCCATCTCTAGGGTCATCTGCAGACGGGGAAGTGTGTGGTGCCTTTTGTTTCATGTGTTACCCAGATAGCACCTATCTGTGAACTGCAGAAGGTAGTGTGAGGATTTCAGTCTGCAGACAGTGACAGCCATGAGAGTTACTGACTTAATATCCCTCATAGGACATATGTTGCAACAAACCCTGTTGCAACAGTAAATGTATGAGATTATCACATCAGCATGTCAATATTGGTCCTGTGTATGTGCCTCCAGCCACAGCTCTGTCAACCTTTGTACATATGTCATGAAGTAAGAGGTGCATATGTGCTGTACACCATAATTAATGACATCATATCTGATAACAAGCCAGTGAGATATCAGACTGCTACACATGGTATGTATTGTAGGGGTTATATTTTATGACATAACCTGGACATTCTGTAGTTGTGTGCACAGTACTGAGGCCTGTGTAATGGTGACTGCCGACAGTGTGTGGATTGTTAATATGTACTTTGGCCTGTGTACATACTGTGGTAGATGTCATTGTTCTTGGTCCTGTTCTATCTGATGTTACATACTGCTCCACTGTATGTTACCCTGTCGTCTTACATGTTTGTAAGACCATACACACACATGTCCCATACCACAGACAACCATCAGACCACACTGTGTAGCAGCTCAGTATATGTAGGGTTAGTGTGTGAGTGGCACATATGAGAATGGTGTTGAAAAGATAGTCCATATACTGTAATATTATGCTAGTTTACCATATGTGGCTGTGGCTGCTTTCACATTGGTTGTGGTTATGGACTTTCACACAGGTGTGTCATACTCTGTGCTGTGACATGCCTGTAGAGCCTGCTATTTATGTGCAGGTACATGTGCATAGGAAATGTAGGCCAGTGTTGAGCCAGTCTGCCTGTAGCCTGCACAGTGCTTTGTTACATGGCTAGCAGCTTAGTGTACTTACCTAGTGAGATGTCAAGTCCAGATACTTGCCAGATGTACTGCTGCCCAGCCACCATAACAGTCACGTATGTCAGACAGAGTAGTGGGATGCTGTAGAGATGTATATCAATATATAGTGGGTAGTACATGGCCATGGCACCTCTGTACCAGTGTCAGGACAGACAGGGGTGTGTGAATGCATAAACTATGGGGATAAATGTATACCAGTAGTTACATGTTATACCCATCTACATGGCTGTTATACACATTGTCAGGCTCAGTCCACATGTCTTGCACTAAGGGGTTCTGTGTATACCTCTGGACTGTCCAGAGTGTGCCAGACTGTCAACATATATTGGCCAATATCTCTGCTGTAGTCCACAGGAGCATTACGTGCTAGCAGTGGTACTGTACTATGATGTCCTTAGGATGTCAGTCAGTAGCCAATGATGCACATGTTAAAAGCAGATGTGACCTCCCACACACACACCACGTTTGTGAAGACAATCCCTATTACAGTACAAATAGTCTACAAATATACCTGCTATTTATACCTGACATCCCCTTGCACTATGAAGTTGGGACTATAGGGGCTGAGGTAGGGCTGCACTCCATGTTCAGGACATATGGTGAAAATACATTTTTATATAATTATCCAGATATCTATCCAGATATATACACATATACATATCAACATACATAGATGGATATGTATATGTACATAAATATATTTATAAACACTCAGATATATACATATACAGAGCAATATATGTCTACACATATACAAATAGAGATAGATATGCACATATAAGTATGGATATCTACATATATATTGACAGTAGTAGGTATGTCAGAATAGAGATGTATGCACATATAGTTATAGATACCTACATATATACCAACATAACTAGGTATATCTGTACACATAGGATGTGCATGCCTATATAGCTATATATACATATGTCTATATATACGTATACGTATATATATATATATATATATATATATATATATATATATACACATACATACGGAGAGATGTACACATGGCCATATATATGTAGTACTATACAGATGTGTATACAGACATATGTATGAGTATGGATGTGTATGTACATTTAGACATATATAGACCTATTATATGTATATAACCATATTCCTGTCATGTGTAAACCTCATGGTTGTGTATACCCTCCCAGATGTATCTTACCATATGTACCTGCTATGTGTACATTATGACAAAACAACATATGTGATGCAACAGTCATATTAATAAAAAGGACTACACAATTTAGAAAGTAAAGGCAATTGTTCAATACTACACAATATGTGTAATGACAGCTATATTGGTAAAACAATAGCTGTCTTCACAGTGGTCATGGCATAGTGGTTAAGTGTTGTGACTGTAGTATATATGGTTTTATATATATATATATATATATATATATATATATATATATATATATATATATATACATATATATATATATATCTACATATATAAATATGTTATATCTATTTAGATATTATATATATATATATATATATATATATATATATATATATATATATACACACACACACACACACATACATCTACATTTTGAAATACATTACCTGTACTGTTGAATGTTTGGGCTGGATGACATGTTTGTGAAAACATCAGGGCTGTGTATATCTAACATGGCTTAGTGGTAAATCACTTTGGCTATGGTGTGCAGGGTCCTGTGTTTGAGCCTTGCAGAGGCTGTTTATTTTGTTGCTGGGCAGAAGAATGTCTGTTTGATACAGAGTGATTAATGCACTTTTAAGCAGTTGTAAGTGGGTTTGCGTGGGTTTGTGCAGAGGTAAGCACTGCTAACTTCTGGTTACAGTTTCTTATATTCAGTTAACTTCTGAATTGCTTAACCTATGTAAGCATTGCTTACCTCTGTGCAAACAGGTTTAAAACCACTTACTGCTGCTTAAAAGTGCTTGCTTACTCCCGCTTACCCCCGTGCTAATTTCTGCAAAAGAAAAGAAAAAAAGGGTTGATAGGAAAGTGGTGAAAAAGGAGCACAAAGAGTGAAAGACAGTAGGGAAAATAGCTAGGGATGTGCAGGAAGGGTTTAGGGAAGGTCCATAGCTGCCCATTTCTTCTACAGCAACAGCTGTGCATATACATTGAATTTGGAGGTAGATCTTGACACTCAAACCCCTGAGAGAGGGGCGAGGACAACAATAATATGTTGTGATGCCAATTAGACCAGATTACATGTGTCCAGTGTATATGTGTGTGAAATGGATGGCTATGTATGGGGTGAGATTTTTTTTTTTTTTAGGACCAAATTGCCCTTTTTTTTCAGGTGAGAGTGGGATGTTGGGAAGGGATAGTAGGTATATTTGGTGAGGTAGGTTGGGTAGGCTAACAGACAAGACAAACAAGATGCATACAGGGATGGCATATGACACATATGGGGGGTAAACACCTTGATGGGAGGGGTGTTGGAAATCATAAGCCCATGAGCCCCCTAGTGGAAACAGTGGGGCTGAGATCCCCACCCATGGGCAGGCAACACTACACCTTCACAGCCCCAAAGGTGGCTGTGCTGGGAGCTGATTCACAGAGCCAGGCCGACCCTCTAGTTGTGACACATGGCCCTTGAGCTGGCATAGCAGATCTCTAAACTCCCTGTGGAGCTCGCTATGCACCACGACCCGGACCTGGCGATGGCTGACAGGTTCCTGTCCGTGCCCACTCCTAGGGGGGACGAGTCCCATCCCTTGGGATGGTTCCACCAGAAGGTGGTACAGGACCAACAGATGAGGAGTTCCCGGATTGAGCCCCAGAGATGCTGGTGCCCGGTGCCAGGGCCATCTGAGGTGGGACAGGTGGGTCCACTAGGACTGGCCTTCCCAAACGTGATATAGTGTTTAGATTTTATCATCATATTTGGGTTAGTAATAGTCAACACATTCCAGTATTAGGTATAACAGTATGCATAGATATTCCCATTAACCCAGACACCAGATATGGAACAGTTGCATAGCAAATGAACACACATGCATATATGGGACCACAGTGGTAATAACAACAGCATGCAGGTACATTGATGGCACCATGCTACCAATGTTGGAATAATTCGATATAGCACATTCATGGAAACAAATTTAAATATTTATCAACCAATAGGACATAATCAGAAGAGGGGAGTCATTACATACCGGTGGAGGTGGATATGTAATTTATTGTTGGAGATATGGTGGGGGGAGAGAAAAATGTCAATTAACAACTAGTGTATTCCAGTAGTCCACATTACTTTCCTAGTCAGTGCTGTTATCTGTACCTTACATGTATTACTACACTACCCTATAGCCTTAGTTTGGACAGTGATATGGCTGTCATCATTGTTATACATGAACTGGTTTTACCTGCAGTATACACCTCTTACCTGGTATACTGGTAGAGGGAATGTTTGTTAACACTAACTAACTGTTTCTACACATACTCCCAGATTCTGGGTTGATGTTGTGCACATAACTATCCAACTCTTTCTGCACAGACTCTGGTCATGTCTTGACCACATGCAAGTGTACTGGGACATATCTAGACTATTGCCCTCTTCAACCTTTAGTGACTTACCACTCACATATACATGCTTTCCTACACAGTTATATTATGTAGCACAGTCGGTGACAGTGATCAGTGATACGTTATTATTCAGAGCAACTACAACACTCACAATTCCATACAATACCAGAGTAAACAGTACCAGTACAGGGCATCAATGTTTTTATTTCTTGGCACAGTGTTTTTATCTGACGTACCTGTGGGAGCAATGTTTGTTAGCACTACTTGAATGTTACCACACAAAGTTCCAGATTACACATTGGTATTATGCACATACATCTCACTCTGTTACTGTACACACTCTCGTCATAGTGTGACAATATGGGGGTGTAGATAGGACATACTTGGCTTATTATTCTCATTTGGGAGTTGCTAGAGTGACAGTTTGTTTTCATAGATGTGTGTCAATCAGTTGTATTTCCTGTTTGCTGCCTATACATCTGCAATCATCCCACTGATTTCCCAGGGGGTCAGGTTGACAAGCAACAGATATGGGCCACTTTACTGGACATTCTGGACATATTTGTACAGTTGTGGGGTATGATTCTGTTTGCAGACTACTATCACTGCCAGGATTCTAACCACGGTTGTGTGTGCTAAAAATGCAACAATTCATGTCTTATTTGCATGTGCTATTCAGGTTTTGTTGTTTGCCTTTTCCCTGTTTTCTGTCTATGTGTCTCTCAGTTGTACTAAATGGCCTCTGGGGATTACAGCAGTCATATACAGGCATTCCTACACATTCTATTTATGGTGTACAGTGTGGGTAACAGTGCTTAATACAACAGTAGTATTATGTTATTGCAAATCTACATTACCATATGATTCCAGAGTATACACATGCAGTCCAGCAGTTAGACCTTTATTGTCAGGCTATTATGCTTTTATTTACATGCAAACTATATGAGACTCTTACTGCCATATTCTCCGGTGTATGCAGTACTTGCCTTAAACAATATAGATGTTATACAGGCAATTAATGTACTAATACTTTTAGATTTATTTCCTATGACAGTACATGCAAGAGTATTACTGACCTGCCTCACATCATAACCTCTCCAGGTGACTTCCATGGGCCTCCTGGTTCAAGGCCTGCTCACTTGCAGCTGTGGAGGACATAAGAGGAATATTTAGCTATACCTATCCATGATATACATGAGCTGGCTATTATTACATACTTACTGGACTGATACTTACACACAGCTGGGACATCCCCTGCTGTTCTAGCCTCTTGGATCCTCTGCTCCAAGAGGTCCCCCTTATGCTGCTTCAGGTTGGTATAGTGATGCCTGACCTGCTCACCAATTCAGGGTATGCCAGTGGCATTGGTGAGGTCACGGGTGAGATGGTCCCAGGCTTCCACCTTATATTGGGAACCCTGGTACTGGCCCTGCAGCAGTCTCTGCTCATGGTCTTTGACAAGGAGTCCTGCCATGATTCTGGACTCCTGGATACACTAGTGCTGCACCCAAAAGTGCACTCCCTCTCCCCTTCCTGACATGGTGCCTGCAAGGGGAAGCTACAACTGATTATGAGATGTATTCCCACCTGTTGCATTTAAGTAGGGCTGATTCCCCTCACCTCACCGTAATTGGCTGGTTTTGAAAAGGCTAGGCTATGGGCAAATCTGCTTACCTAAGTTTGTCATTGTTTAAAGGGGGTATATTACTGGGCACAATGAGTTAGCTGGCCTACACATGGCTTACACCCCCTAAGCTGGCCTGTGCAATGCTTAGCATTGCTTACATTAGACTTTGCATTATATTTTCTTTTTGACATTGATTTCTTATTCATTACATCTTATATATCTGCCTGGTATCCATGATTCATGAGTACGTACACTGTATGGGGTCCTTGTGTTTTATTGGGGACTTCAACATTCTGTTACAATTACACCACACTTCTGGGCTTACTGCTGTACTCCTGTTCACATATTTATGTTATGTAGTGGGTTATGTAACATATGGCTGTATACTTATTTCTTTCACAGTTTCGGTTTGATTTTACTATAGTGAGGACTTGTTTGGTGATACCTCATTCTTCTGTACTGCTGTGATAGCTTGGTGGTTAACTCCTGTGACTGTAGTGTGTAGGGTCCTGGGTTGAAGACCTGCAAGGCTGTTGGTTTTGTTGCTGGGCAGAACAAGGGTCATTGGATACAGAGTGATTAAGGTACTTTTGAGCAGTTGCAAGCGGGTTTGCGTGGGTTTGCATGAGGGTAAGCAATGCTAACCTCCGGTTACATATGCTTACAGAGATTTAGCTTCAAAATTGCTTAACCTGTGTGCGCATTGCTTACCCCCATGCAAACACTCACTTACTGGTGCTTAAATATGCTTACTACTGCTTATTGGTGCTTACACTTGCTTATTAGTGCTTACTCCCACTTACAATTACACTGATTTGGACAGTTATATCTCATGGTTCTTGGTAAGGTGGGGGATTTGGAAGCTGTATGGAGTTGTCATTCATTACACATTTTACCTTACATTTGTATCCATGAATCATTTGTACATATACTGTATGTGGCACATGTGCTTATCTGGGGACTTTGCAACATTATGACATTGACAGCTTACATGTGCTTTTAATGTGGTACTCCAGTACACAAATATATGTTATTTAGTGGGTTATGCAACAAAAATATTGGTCATAACGAGATTTGCCATGGAAAATGGAATGTGTTGCAGTGGGACTCGAACCGGGAATGCCTGCTCGTAAGACAAATGCTCTGCTGAGTACACTATTGCTATACTGCTTCATTTGCATATATCTTCCTTGTTATCCTCTTCAACCATTGAAACTCCATTAACTGTAGCTAAGCGATGGGCACACCCGTGCACCTACGGTTAGCTTTAATTGGATTTTTAATTTAAAAAAAAGGGTTTGTTCCTTTTATTTGTATTTACTTGCTGTTGTACATGTGGAGGAATGTTGCTGGGGATATGCAGACACCTATGAGCAGTCTCGCTCATTTCTTTGGCCTTTCTGCTGTTCTTCATTGCAGGTGCATGTATATTCTGAGAGCTCTGCTCTCAGACACACCCCCTGCACTCTTACACATTCCATGTAAGATTAGGAGCTCAGGCAGTGCGCCTTCATTAATATGTATGGGGCACTGCCATCCTGCTCCTAAACGGCCACTTCCTTGCAGGACTAAGCCAGTCCTGCATGGAAGAATAGTAAATCCGGGGGATTATGTGTACAATCTTTATGATGATTGCGACACAGTGGGGTTAGGAAATTAACTTTTTCCCACTGTAGTGCAATTTTGGAGTTGGTATATTTAATTTATGGGGGGTGTGCGGGTGCAGGGGAGCTTGCCCCCCTGCAGAAATGGAGTAAAACGCTTGTTTGTTAGTTTGTTGTTATAGGTGGATGAGATGTTATTTTCATGTGATTTGTAGTGTTCGATGTTGTGACGCAAAGTTTCGATGTTATGAAAATCGATGTTATGAGTTTTAGATGTTTTGGGTTTTAGATGTTGTGGTCTCGATGTTTTGAATTTAGATGTTATGAGTTTTAGATGTTTTGACATGTAACTATATATATACATATATATATATATATATATATATATATATATATATATATATATATATATATATATATATATATATATATATAAATTGTTCACTATTATGTATTCACCTGATTAGCCTGAAAAAGATAAGACTGCTGTTCTACTCCAAAAAAAAAATAAAAAAATGAGTAAAGAAGGAAGTAATTATTTTCTGAAGTGCACAAAGCAGACCTTAGACTTTTTAGGTTTATCATGGGGTAGGCTTGCAAGCAATGAAGTACTACAGGGGAACAGTTTTGAAACCTGTGCTCTTCAGCATATTTTTTCTGGTTTAAAGTTTGACAGAGATCATGAATAGCCCATTTGCATGCGATAGAGAAACAGGATAATCACTTCTGGATGTAGAAGTTATTGTAATATGTTGATTTGCCAATTGATATGAAAGGGTGAAAGTTGAGAACTAACACTCTTAGACAAGTGTGATTTCAAGTACTTTAACATAGATTTATAGAACAAGAAGAAGTCTTAGGCCATGATTCATGGCGATGTAGTGCAGAGTAGTGCAAGCCTTGTACCAAATAGTGAGACTACATCTTTGTGAAAAGTAGACATGAATAGCCAAGCGGGGACATGCTACTTGAGTAAGCAGTCATCTATACTTCAGAAATATTATATGGACAGGATCGAAAAGTTGCAGCTTGATCTGTATGATATAGAAGAAGAAGAAAATGTAGGAGACTAAGGCAGTGGTCCGATGTATACCAAGGCCACAGTAGGTAACATGAGTCATTGTATTCTGTGACGGGTTGTCACTAAGCATCACATACCAACAACATATTGCATATGTTAAAGACCTGTTATTTTGTGCCCAGTCAGTTGGGCTCCTTACTACCATTAAAGAGGAAAACAAGGTAGTATATAAAGGAATGAAACAGGGTACATAGCAAGAGGAGGTACACATTAGAAATCCTAAAACAAAATGCAGTCAGGGAGGAAGGGCACAATGTTTTTGTGGGGATACGCACACAAACACACACACAAACACACACACACACACACACACACACACACACACACACACACACACATGGGAAGAGTGTCATTAGTTGAGCATTTGGAGTATTGAATTTTTGTTTTAAGCCAGCACAATTGATCAAATACGCAGATGATCACAAAATACTTCAACTACTGCATGGGAGATCAAGATACAGCAGGGCTTGGGCCTGTTCGCCCTTCCCTACTATTATGCGATCTCAGAGTTGGTATAAAATCCCCTTTATAAAGTAGTTTTTCCAATATTTTTAGTTTAATGTTTTAAATTTATATTTTTAAATTCAATATTGCAATATTGTGAGTGTTCAGTTACATGTATGAGTTGTGTGTTTGTGTACAAAATAGGGCAGGAGATGAGAAAGAGAAACAGGGGAAGAACATGTGGAAGAAAAGCCAGTGGGAGCAGAAAGACAAACAGACAACCATGAATCAATCATTTAAATAGTTAAACTGGCACATACTTGAAGGGAGACATGTGGGATATACACAGATAGACAAACACAGGGCAGACAAATGTCACAGGATATGGAAGGGTATGGGCAGCAGGCAATTACAATGTAGCAACTAACATTTATAAAAAGGAGGTATAGACCGACAAATACACTCAGAAATAGTATGCATGCAAGTCATGTATTTGAAGGTGTGGTAAAAAGTCAACTGCTACATGCTAGTAGATTTAATACTAATGATAATATGTGTGAGGAACAAATGAAAGACATGATTACCGACTTTAAAGAAACAGGCTCTAATGAAAACTCCCTGGAAAAGATAAGGGTAGAAACCATAGGCAAAAAGAATGGTAAGGCTAGGCCACATTTTTTCAGAAGAGAATATTGACACATTAAATACAGAAAGGAGTAACACTTATCAGTGTTTACATTACCTGACAACATATAATAGAAAAACAAAAACTGTTACGGATATTATCTCTATGAACTGGGGTCTTTTATCAGCTGTACTTGAAAGTAAGTAGATTATAGAGGACAAACCCAGATTTTCTTACAGCACTAGCCTAAAAAGCGCTTATGTTATAAGGACATGAAAACAAGAGAAGATAGACCTATTCAGAGAATAGGGACTTTTCCTTGCCTTAACTGTGTGTGCTGTAAAGATATACTGTATGGAAATGAATTTGTGTACCCTATAATGAAAAATAAATATATTTTTACATCATTTGCTACATGTAGTACATATAACGTGGTCTGTCTTGCTACATGTATTACGTGTTCAGTAGTTTATGTATGTAAATCAATGTGTAAGCTAAAAGATCATATCACGAAACATAAAACAGACATTAGAAAAAAAGTGAATACTAACGCTCTTGCCAAACATGTTGAGAAAGAGGGCACTGAGCATGGGTTTAAGTTTAGAGTCATAAATGTAATTTACTCCAGTATAGGAGGGGTGATATCAATAATAGATTAGAACTGCATAAATATTAATGGATAATATCACTGCAGGCAGACACCAAACCAGGAATCAATGCATCTGTTAGTCTGAAACCAGTTTTAAAGAGAAAACAAATGGTTTTAAGGAAAGAAATCACTATATTGGCATGTATATTTATTTTCGTAATGTTTCTTAAATTATATAAATGTTATGTAATTGAAATTATGTTTTTATTTTTATGGCAATTGGGTTTTAATTAGAACTGCATCATGTGATTTTATTTGAATATATAAAAAAGTGGGAAGATATTCTTAATGATTTTCTACACACCAATGAAGGACTGCTGCCCAAAAGCTTTGTGACATATTAAACTATTCTTCTTGGTTTCACTGTCATGTGAAGTGTTTCCTTCTGCTGGAATATATTTTTTGTCTGTAGGCAAATGACCCAAAGGGCTGTTACTCAGACATGGTAGAAGAAGATCCTGATCAGGTCTAAGTGGCCAATGAAATGGTCCACAGACTCACACTGGTGGGTCAATGGTAGGGTTTCTAGGGTCTAACAAATTTGCACTTCACATCAGGAGGTGCTGATTTGGAGTGACCCAGTGTGTGTCAAAGCACAGTCAATTGCCCATTTCACCACTGCATGTGTTTGGGTTAGGCTACCTGCTTAGAATGGGCTTGACCCCCTCCAGTGAGGCATTCATATCTCAATCAATTCTCTCAACTACAGCAGTAGCAATGCCTGGCACAACTGTTGCTCAGTGGTAACATCATGACTTGCAGAATAGAGACTGAGAGGGAAGGGTACAATAACTGAGGAGGTATCACAGATGACACAAACTATATAAGTACAGGAGAGGGGTAAGGAATCCCATGCATGTCGCTGTGATGAAAGTGTTTGCTAACAGCATTCCCCTCTTGATCTGGACATGCTGAAGGACAAAGACAAACCTGACATTAAAAACACAGGTGTGGCTCAGATGTAGATAACAGTACAAAGAAACATATGCATACGTATATGCTATAAAGCAGAAGCATGAGATGGTGTCTATGGCCTGTGATACCACACACATATGTAATGAAGCAAAAGCCTGCGATGGTACCCACAACCTGTAAAATTAGTTACACTACCAGAAATATGACCAATTAAGCAGAAGTCTGGGATGGTGCCCACTGTCTGGGATATACTTAAGTAAGGATGTGCAATGTTGTAGAAGCATAAAATTGTGGCCACAACCCTACATCTGTACAGGGAGGTGCCCTATTGCACAAAAAAAAAAAGAAGAAAAAAAAAAACAGTACATAATGAAAAGCAGCCAACATCAGCACCCACATCTAGCAATATGTCATATCATGGCATGTACCTCACTAGACACCTGCAACAACTGGAGAGGCCGCAAAAGTACCTCACAAAGAGGATCTTAGGCCTTAAACACTTGTCCTATATGGACAGACTCAAAAAACTCCCAACTATTCTGTGTCTCATATCACTTACTTAGAGGCGGTCTCTGCATGACTTACAAAGCCATGTCAGACCCAGCTTTGTTAGAAATGCAGCATCTAAAGAAATCCCAATTCCTCTGCACCACACCCTCCAGAGACCTTAGCTTGTAGTTTAAATTTGGTGGCTTTTGCAGTTGCCCGCCCCACTGTAGATTTCATCTGGGACACTCCCCCAGTCCCATCTCTTTACCACATTCTACCTAATAAACTCTTTCTGCACTTGCTTTTAGTCCTTTTTAATTTAATTGCATTTTTTAAACTCTGTTTGGTCTAATATTGCTACATACTCAAGTGTGCTAGCTTACACTGCATGTGAATTGTTTTCATTACTGTTTTTGCTACTTTTCTGAAAAAAAAAAAACTGTAAGCCTGTTTCCTACCTTTCCTGTAACTAGTGTTCCAGATACAGACTTGCTGTTTCCAGGACTGTATGTAAGCTTCTGAGCCCCCCAAGCCTTTCTGTGTTGGAGGGAAGCCTTCTAGCTTATCAGTGGGAGTGGTAAGCACTACGTAACCTGTCTACCAAATAAGGAGTAGTTCTGGCCCAGAAATTGTAGTTATTGGCCATTTGGGCAATCTCTTCCATCTCTCTCAACTTTCTGATTTGAAAGCCTGCATTTGCACTTGTTTCTGTCCTATAACTCATCTAGTGCAGATACAGATTCTTAGTTTTAGCACTTAAATTTGCTTATTCATGCTCAGCATTTGTTCAGAATTTGTAAGCACTAAATAAGCTACTAATTACTACAGCACTCAACCTTCCTCATTACCTAGAGGAAACACGTTTTTGTACTTACATTTCTCACTTGCTTAGAGAAAAACAGCTCTTTTACTCACTTTCCTCACTTATCTAGAATAATTTTTTTTTTATTCAGTCATGTCCAAGGGTCAGCTCCCAGTGTTTTCTCCTGTATATCTGATGAATCTGGGCATCTTGAGGAAATGTAGAAATTGCCTCATGTACACAGACAACCCTCTCCTCCTACCACCCAACACTACAACCTGTGAGAGATGCACTTATCTAGCCAAACTGGAGGTAAAGCTCTCTCCAATCAAGACTGAACTTGACAGTCATGAGGAGAAGGCAAACATTTGCACCACACCACACTCATCACATAGTCTCACTAAATTTACACCACCAAAATCCACACATAGTAACACAAAACATTCGCTGAGGCCCTCAATAATAATCTGTCTAAGCAACAGAGATCTCCAAAGCAGAAACGCAAGCAACCTCCATCCCCCAGCACAACCCAAATGACACATAGCCCATAGACTCAGTGTGCCACTCAACCACAGCCAATAAGGCAAAACAACGTACCCAACACACTAGTCATAGGTGACTTTATAGTCAGGCACACTGATGTCCCACTTACCAGGCTAAACAAGGAGAAGGTTACTGTCAGCTGCCTGTCGGGTGCCAGGATCTGCCACATAACCCACACACTCAGGTCACTCCACAACAAGTACAAATATGACTCTGTCATTGTCCATGTTGGTGTGAATGACCTGAGGCGTACCTCCCTGGACTACATGAAAAGAGACATGGAAGAGCTCTCCGATCTTGTAGCCCAGGCAGGTATGACCCTAGCCCTGAGTAGCATTCTGCCATTGCCCAGAATGATACCGCAGTACAAGGACAAAATGATTGACTTCAACAATTGGATAAGCTTCTGGTGTTATTCTAAGGGGATCCAGCATCTGTCTGCTTGGGATGACATGGTTGACAGACCATGATGCTTTGCCACAGATGGCCTGCACCTGTCACCCCTGGGATTCAAGATACTGACTAAGGCTCTTGCTGCCCCTATAGTGCCTTTTTTTGGCAAGGTTCAAATAACAAATTCACCATCGTAACAGGCAAGCAAAAACTGAGGGTAATGCTACTCAATGCTAGAAGTCTAAATTTCAAAATGCACTCACTCGAGGCACTCCTTAAAATGGAGAACATCGATATCTGTGCATTGACTGAGACCTGGTTCAAGGCTTCAGAGAGCACCCCTGCACTACCAGGATATAACTCATACCACACTTTTCGGACATGTAACCTGGACTGAAACACCAAAGGCGGAGGTGTGCCATATTCATTAAGGATATCCACACCTCCAGGCTAGTTGCTCAGCATAATGCATCCAAGGTTATCCAAGTGCAACTAACTCTGGGCAAAACTGCAATCCAAATTGTAGCTTACTACAGATCCTCCACCATGCCCCAGGATTTCCACTCCTCTTTTCTTGATGTACTTGAAAATATTAGGGTTCAACCAAACACCCTAATAATCGGCGACTTCAACTACTCCACCATTAACTGGGAAAACTACTTGTGTACCAACTCCTTAGCTCAACATTTTCTGGAATTCATAAACACCAATGCACTGGATCAACTTCTCCACACCCCCTCCAGGGGCAACAATATCCTAGACCTAGTCATTACCAACATGAGTGACTGGTGTTCCACACCTGAAGTCAACTCCTCGTTGGTCCGATCCGACCATAAGCTTATCACCCTTGATATACACATCCCGCCCCCACCCCCCCATTAAGGAAACCACGGTAAACAACTTCTCCAAAGCCAACTTCAGGCTTCTTAAGACAGAAGTGGTGAACTTCATGACACCCATGCAGTTGGACAATGCAGTTACAACTGCTGAATCCTACACAAATGCACTCTATAAGCACTTACACGAGTGCATGGATTGTGCTATCCCAAACAGAACCAAGACGTTATCCTCCAAAAAAAGGAAGCCAATCTGGTCGTCCCCTGCCATAAACAAACTGTACAACAGAAGGAAGAAACTGTTGCAAAAGAGAGTAAAATCCCATGAGTAGAGGAGCTCCCTGGTCAGCCTCAGTAAGAAGCTGAGATCCCTTATAAGATCCTTCAAAGCTAGCTACGAAACCAAAATTGGCACTAGTTCTAAGGGCAATCACAAAGCATTCTATAGCTATGTCAAGAATCTCAGTGGCAACACCCAGATCTGCTCTGAGTTACAGCACAACGGCATGAAAATTACAGAACCTACTGATATTGCCAACATCCTGGCAGTGCTAACTTTACCCCACCCCCCACCCCTAAAGGGCCCATATCTATACAGGAAGAATGCAGAGTCCCGGTAATCACAACTACGCAGGTAAAAGCTGTACTCTCTAAAGCCAAAAACACAGCATCCATGGGACCAGACAACATCCCAGGCTGCGTTTTACATGAACTTCAGAACGAACTGGCTCCCCACTTAAGCACCATGTTCAATAATAGCCTTGCATCAGGCTTTGTGCCCACTGAATGGTGCACAGCAACAGTTATCCCACTCCACAAAGGGGCAGCCACTCCTGATCCCGGGAACTATCGACCTATTAGCCTGATGAGCCTGGTCTGCAAGGCCATGGAATGTATCATCATGGAACACATAAACAAAGACATTTGTAACCTCCCAACTCTGGATCCCACCCAGTTCAGGTTTGTGAATGGCAGATCATGCCTCCTAAACCTGATCGACTTCTTTGAGGCAATCACCAAAGCTGTAGACGAGGGTAAGGTGGTTCATACAGTCTATCTTGACCTCGCCAAGTTTTTGACACCATCCCCCATTCTGGAATTATAGCTAAACTCACTAAACTAGGTATAAATCCCTACATCACAAAATGGGTTGCCAACTGGCTCATTGACAGAACCCACACTGTAAAAGTTGCAGACTCCAAATCTGACCTCAAAGCAGTGACAAGTGGAGTATCACAGGGTTCTGTCCTGGGACCTCTCCTGTTTGGTTTCTACTTCTCTAATGAAGTTTGCAGATGACTGCAAACTAGGAGCCATAGTCAAGTCCCCAAATGATGTGGACATCCTACAGAAGGGTCTCGCTGAGACAGATGCCTGGTGTCAGAGCCATGGCCTCAAGCTCAATGCCAAAAAGTGCAGTGTCATCCCCTTTGGTAAAAACTCTGTACCTGTGGACTACCACATAGGCAGCAATCTACTTAATACTGAGTGTGTAATAAGATACCTTGGGAGCCAGGTGGAGAGTAGTCTCTCCTTTGATAGTCACATAACCACAGTAGTCAGGAAGTCCTTCTACGTGGCACACCTCATCATAAAAGGGCTCTCATCCAGGAAAAAAGAGGTCATTGTTCCCCTCTACTCAACACTCATTAGACCCATTATAGAGTACAACGCCCCTTTTGGAATGTACCTCGCAAGACATCTGCAGCAGCTGGAAAGGCCACAGAAGTACCTCACAAAGAGGATTACTGGCCTCAAACAAATGCCCTACAGTGACTGCCTCAAAAAATGCCAGCTTTACTCTGTAGCATATCGTCTACTCCGAGGTGATCTCTGCCTAACATATAAAGCTATATCAAACCCAGAGCTGTTGGACATGCTACACCTAAAGAAATCCCAATCCCTCTGAGCTACATGCTCTAGGGACCTAAACCTTGCCACCACAATAAACAGGACATGCTGGAGGGATAGATTCCTGTCCAAGAGACTTCCCATACTCTGGAACAGGCTACCCATCTATGTCAAGCAAAGTTCTTTATTAGCATTCTTCAAGAAAAATTTTGATGAGTGGATGAGAAATAGGAAATACACTCCGGGGATCACTTCTGTGTCTCTGCTCAACAGTGACTCAGGAAAATAACTTTCTTGGGTGGCGTAAGCAAGGGAACCTTGTTGGCTAGGCTTATGTAGGCCCTTGGGCTGATAGCCTAGTACCTACCTATGAACCTATGAACCTATGAACCTCATTACCACAATTAACAGAACATGCTGGAGGGACAGGTTCACAACCCAGAGTCTGCACATGCTATGGAACAAACTTCCCATACATATCAAGCAGAGCACCTCACTGACCCTCTTCAAGAGAAATTGTGATGAGTGGATGGGAAACAGAAAATTCACCCCGGGGATAACTCCAGTGGCTCTACTCGACAAAGGCACTGGGTACTAAGGTCATTTGGCACTATGCCAGGGGAAATCCTATGGCTAGGCTTGTAAAGGCCCCAGGGCCATATGCCTAGTACACACCTATGAACCTATGAACAAATCTTTACTAGAACCACTGTTTTTTAGGTTCTCAGATTTTCAGGCATCGTATTGGTGCCTGTATTGCACACTGATTTGACAAATTCTGTTATTTCAACTGAAATGTTCTGCCCGGCCATACCAGGCATCTATTATATTTAAAACTCCTGCATAGTATGTAAAAAGACGTGTGCATAGTTATATTTGTGTTTATACTGTGGAAGATTAAAGCAACAGATGTGACTAGATTGTATAAAGAATAGAGAAGTGTATCATATAGAAATGAAAATAAAGTGTATTCTTCCAAGAAAAATTAGCCCCTGTAATTTAATGAAATGCACAAAATACACCTTTAACTTGGTCTCATACTGCTAGGAAACAATCTGTGCTTGTAATTCTCACTGGATTCCTTATGTAGGAACAATTTCTAAGTTCTTCCCCACAGATAATTCTCCCTCTCGGTGCAAATGCTCTCAGACTGGGCTTCTTCCCTCCCTCTTTTTATACTGCATTCAATAATGTTACTGTTATAGCCAGACGTCTTTTTTGTTACAAAGCCAATAGGTGCAAATAAAAACATGCTTCATTTAAAAAATATCACTTTATATACAATGAATTCCTGACATCAATATTACGTTTACCACTATTTACTGATTTTGGGTCACTTGTATGGTTCAGCTTAGTGCAAACTACTGTGCTATGCTACAATTAACTCCTCCAATTTGCAGTCATTGATTTCATGCATATTGTATGAACTGCCTACTCGAGAAATACCAAACACTTTGTAGTATGTCATGCTTAGCCTGTGATGGATTTTGCGCTTCAATGTAGAAAAATTAAAGTCTCCTTACAGACCTTTGTGTTCGCATCATGTTTTCTCCACTGTTGTGGGACCTTGGAGTTGGTGTGTGTGTGTGTGTGTGTGTGTGTGTGTGTGTGTGTGTGTGTGTGTGTGTGTGTATATATATATATATATATATATATATATATATATATATATATATATATATAGATAGATATATAGATATATACATTAGCAGGGGGTGTTGGGGCACACGGGGCTTGCTTTCCCAGAAAAACACTGAAAAGTGTGACACAATCTACCATATATAAAAACATTAAAAAAATCTGAGAAAATTAAATTACGTGACACAATCTACCGTATATAAAAACATTAAAAAATCTGAGAAAATTAAATTACATTTGCCTAGTGTAACTTCAGTTTTGTCAGAGTTTTGGGTTTAGATATTTTTTATTTAGCTCTTTTTCTGTTGATCCTTTTACTGTTAATCATATTTAGATAATTTCAGGTACATATATATATATTTATATATATATATATAGATATATATAGATATATATATATATATATATATGAAACTCCATATATAGGACTGTAGACAGACAAAAGGGTCTGTAAAAATGTCGATAGATGGACAGAAATGGCATACCACATACAGATATGAGTGAAACTATCCTACATATGTCTGAAAAATTAAAGGAGATAAGTTAAATTAAATGTATTATTTTTTTCTAATAGTCTGGGCATGTTTGCACAGTGTGTAGCAGTGCGCAAACATGCCTTATAAAAAAAAATTTAAATAAAAAATTTGGAAAAAACAAAATTAATATTATGTGACAGAAATGTATTACAGGGTCCTGCTTGAAGTATCAACAATGGTGCATTGGTGCTGCTGCTAACGTGGTAGGGCTGTGAAGTGTGTAGTTTCAAGGCTGTAATCATGGATCCTTATGCAAATGAGGTGGAGTTACTGAATAGCATAAAGGGGTAATCGTGTCCGCATTTCCCCTCCATGTAGGCAGAGAACTATGTTGGTGTTTACAAAGAAGGTAGCTGACATCAGGGGAGGGTGTGTTCATTGATTTCTAAGCTTATTTCAGCTTAACTGTGGCTATTTGCATGGAGCACCACCATGCTGAGTGTGTCCGTGCAGGATATGTGTGCACTAACTTCTAAGCTTTGTTTAGCTAAGGGACGTGTGTTTTCATGTGTTTGCATGGAGCACCGCCATGCTGAGCATGTCCTTCTGGAGGATGCGCACACTGACTGCTAAGCTTTGTTTACCTACGAGGCATGTGTCTGCATGGCGTGCAGCAGTGCTGAGTGCATCTAAAAGCCAATGACATATTAATTATTGTTGACCTTTGTTTAAGTTAAACTATTAAATGATGTTAATGATATACTAGGCAGGTACAATTCATCATAGGTAGCCAATCATACAGGCTGCACCTACAGCAGAGCACTATAAAGTATGCATACACCCTACACTCTGATTTTCCCCCATACCCTGCACCATTGTACAGACTTGGGAATTTTAACTGACAGAATGCTAGGGGCTGCTGTAGGTCTGCTAAATCTTTATGAGCTAGATACTAAAGTCAATGCTGCTGCTGCTGCTAACATAGGTTTAGGCAGAGAAGGAGAAGAGTGCTCAGGCCCAGGGTAACCTTCCAGGAGCTACATGAGCTGGAGATTGTAGAGAGCAACAGGATGGACAGGGACATACTACAAGAACTCACTGAGCTGTGCCACCCTCAAATCAGACCCAGAACCAACAGAGGGGAACCAAATATATTGACTTCCATTTGAAGCCATTTATATTGGAACATTCCAGCATTTTAAAAGACTTGTGGGATTTTTTGAAACACATTGATGCCCTACAGAAAACAAATACCCCATTTTTTATTTCTTTGGATGTGGTGGACCTATTTACTTGTATTCCCCATGAAACAAGTCTTTTATGGTTTGAGCAATTTTTGGAGAGTCAAATTTCCATTTCTTTTAACAAGTTTCATACCTTATTGATTCTTATGGACTTAATTTTGAAAAACAATTTTATATACTTTCAGGGTGAGTATTATAGACAATTAAAGGGTGTAGCCACGGGTGCACATTGTGCCCCCTTATATGCCAACATTATATTACTCAGTTGGGAAAATGAATTTGTTTTCAATTCCCATTTCAAAATGTTGTGGAATTACTATGGTCATTTTTTGGGCTACATTTGTCTCTTTTGGAATGGCACTGCTGACCAGTTTCTTGAGTTTTACGAATATGTCTCACATACCACTGATTTTCTAAAATTTACTTACAAAATAGACAGTTCACAACTTAGTTTTTTAGATGTGAGCATACAGAGAATAAATCAGGGGTTGAAATCTAAAATTTATTGGAAGGAGACCTTTTCTAACACCTACTTGCATTTTTCTAGTTCTCACCCCCCTTATCAAAAGATGGCAATTGTCAAGGGTCACCTAGTAAGAGCTAGCAGGATGACTTCAGATGAGACAGATTTCCAGATAGAATGTGAATTTATTGCAAGTATGTTTCGAGAAAGAGGTTACCCCGATGATTTGTTAGAAAGACTGATACAAGAAGTTAAAACAGCAAGGACCACAAGGTTTGTGCCTAGCCTGGGGAATTCTACAACAATTTTTGGCAACACCAACATTAAAAACAATTCTCCAGTAGATATAAAACACTACAATTCAGCTTTGACTATTACTTTCAATGGCGAAACCAACATAGTTAAAAATATTATTAATGATGAGTGGAACAGGTTTGCCAGTTTTTCAGATTTGAATCTGAACTTTGAAGAACCCATAAAAGTAGTATTTAAAAAAGGACGCAACATTAAGAACATACTTAAGGGTGGAAAACAGGTCACACATCTCTCAAACAAGTTGGGTACACATAAATGTGGAAGCTGTCATTACTGTGTCAGCATCAATGAAGGTGAGAAAATATATTTGAAAAGTAGAGGCAAAATTATCACCACTAAAGGATTTGCAAATTGGAATACTTGTGGCTTGGTATACATGGTGACCTGTGAGTCATGTGATTCCTTTTATATAGGGAAAACTGAGAGAAGGCTGAGACAAAGGGTGTATGAGCACCTATATGATGTAAGGAAGGAAAACACTAACAACGCTTTGTTTAAACATACTTTAACATGTAAATCTGCAAAATTCCTATTCTTCGTCAGGCGTAGTCCTTGGGAGGCCTCTTTAGAATACAGAGAGTTATTTTGGCAATTAATGCTTGAGGCTAGCAGTCACCCAGGATTAAATGAAATGATCTCTCTAAAACCTGTATTAAAGTTGAGATCAGCCAAGTTATAACCACTCACCCATAATCAGTTGTACTTATATATATATATATATATATATATATATATATTTTTTTTTATATATATATTTTTAAACACATTTTAATATTTTTTCATACATACATATTTATATGTTTTTCAAACATTTTGCACACAGGTACATTTTTATGTATTAATTAAATTTTTTTTTTAAGTATTAATTAAAATGATTTTTAGAGCATAGAATATTTATATTACATTTTTACTATGTATTCCTGCCTGTAAAGTTTTTGTTTCACCACTAGATGGTAATATTGTTTCCTTGATTTTGTTAAGAAATCTGTAATTTCAATAACAAGGATGTTAATTGAATGTATTAACATTTTAATTAGTTAGGAGACACCACTGGTAGATTCAAATAACATCTGACTTATAAATTTAGCACACTGAGCACTGTTTAGCTTTTCTGATGAAGTGCATGTCAACGAAAATGCGCTGAGAACTGTAGCAGCATTATTGTTTTTGTTTCTGTTCTGTGAGGTTTGTTCGTGGAGTGAAAATTTCTCTTGCTGATCTGCTGTGCCTGTCTATTGAGTTTACCAGTGTGAGTTTGGGCACATTGACCACTTATTTTTATTTACTTTACCAGACATCTTGTAGTAATTATTGTAGCACACAAAAGTGCCATCAGCACTAAATGCTCTAAAGGACACAGCTCCAGTATTTATTATTAATGCCCACCCCTCCAGGCATGTCTAATGGTCAGTTCCTTGTGCTTTCTCCTATTAATCTGGTGAACCTGGGCATCCTGAGGCAATGTAGCAACTGCCTCATCTACAATGACAACCCTCTCCTCTTACCTCCCAACACTCAGGCTTGGAAGAAATGTATCTAAATTGGAAGCCACACACTCTCCAACCAAGACCAGAATAGCTGGCCAACAAGAGAAGATTAACACTGGCACCACATCACATGGAAAACATAGCCCTCCAGAACACATGCCAGGGCTACCATCACATAAAAACACAAACCACATACCCACCTTCATGGAGGCTCTCAATAAAAATCTACCCAAACAGCAGAGACCTCCAAGGCAGAAATGCACTCGACCACCACAACACAACACTAATCATGAGACACATAACTCTCCTAAACAGTGTTCTACTCAACCAAAGCCCGTAAGGCAAAACAGCATGCCCAACACACTAGTCATAGGTGACTTGATAGTAAGGCACACATGTCCCACTCACTAGCTTGAATAAGGAGAAAGTAATAGTCAGCTGCCTGTCAGGTGCAAGGATCCACCACATAATGCACACACTCATGTCCCTCAACAATAGGTACAAATATGACTCAGTTATTGTACATGTGGGTGTGAATGAGCTGAGATGAACCTCCCTGGACTACATGAAAAGAGACATGGAGGAGCTCTCAGATTATGTAGCCCAGGTAGGTATGACCCTAGCCTTGAGCAGCCTCCTACCATCACCCAGAATTATACCACAGTACAAGCAGAAAATGATTGATTTCAACAACTAGCTAAGTTTTTGGTGTCATTCTAAGGGGATCCAGTATCTGTCTGCCTGGGATGGCATGACTGACAGACCTCGATGCTTTGCCAGAGATGGCCTGCATCTGTCATGCCTAGGCTTCTGGATACTGGCCAAGGCTCTTGCCACTCCTATAGTGCCTTTTTTAGGTGGTGCTCCAAAGACAAAATTACCACCGTAACAGCTACAAACAAATGCAATCCATCATGCTGCTCAATGCTAGAAGTTTAAATCTCAAAATGCACTCACTCAAAGCACTCCTTAAAATGGAGAACATTGACATTTGTGCTGTAATAGAGACCCAGTTCAAGGCAGCAGAAAGCACCCCTGCACTACCAGGCTATAACTCATTCCACACTTTTTGGACCCAGAACTTGGACCGAAGCCCAAAAGGCAGTTGTGTTTCCATATTCATAAATGATGCGCACACTTCCAGACTGGTAGCCCAACATAATACATCAGAGATACTTCAGGTGCAGCTAACATTGGGTAAGACAGCGATTTAGGTTGTCACCTCCTATACGACCCCAACCATGTCCCAAGACTCACATTCCTCATTCCTAAGCACCCTGGAGAATATTAGGGTCCAACTTAACACTCTCATACTGGGCGACTTCAACTACCCCTCCATCAACTGGGAAAACTACGCATGTGCCAATGCAATTGCCCAATGTTTCCTGGAATTTATTAATTCCAATGCCCTGGATCAGCTCTTTCTTACTCCCACTAGAGGTAGCAACATCCTTGACCTCTACACCAATAGTCAACTCCTCCCTGGTTAGATCTGACCACAAACTAATCACCTTGAAAATCCACATCCCTTCCACCCATAACCAACATGAAAAACTTCTCCAAACCTAAGTTTGGGCTCCTAAACACAGAGGTGGCTAACTTCACAGCACCCATGCAAATGGATAACAGTTGCATGACCGCTGAATCATACACCAATGCACTGTACGAACACATTCACAAATGCATGGATCTCGCCATACCCAATAGAAGTAAGACACTCTCCTCCAAAAAAGGAAGCCAATCTGGGAGTCCCCTGCCATAAACAAATTCTACAACAGAAGGAGGAAACCGATGCAGAATAAGGTGAAGTCCCGAGACTAGAAAAACTCCCTTATCAGCCTCAACAAAAAGTTGAGATACCTCATCAAATCCTCTAAAACTAGCTATGAAAAAAAAAATTGCAGCAGATAGTAAAGACAACCACAAGGCCTTCTAAAGTTATGTAAAGAATCTCCAAGGCAATACTCAGATTTGCTCTGAGCTACTGCACAATGGTACCTCCTATAATGAGCCAACAGATATTGCCAATATACTGGCCGACAGATTCAGTGCCAACTTTACCCCTCTCCCCTACCAAAGTGCCAGTCACAATACCAGTAGATTACCAGGCACCCAGTATTACTGCTGTACAAGTTAAAACAGCACTGTCCAAGGCCAATAATACAGCTTCTATGGGACCTGATAATATCCCTGGCTGTGTTCTACATGAATTACAGAGTGAACTGGCACCACACCTCTGTGCCCCGTTTAATCACAGCCTCACCTCAGGCTTTGTCCCTCATGAATGGCACACAGCTACAGTCATCCCTCTCCACAAAGGAGGAATGACTATGGACCCTGGAACTATCACCCCATTAGCCAGAAGAGTCTGATATGCAAAGTTGTGGAACATATCATCGTGGACCTAATAAAAAAGGATATAGGGAATCTCCAAATGCTGGATCCCACACAGTTTGGTTTTGTGAAAGGTAAATCATGCCTGCTCAACCTGGTCAACTTCTTTGAGTCAGTCATCAGAGCTGTGGATGAAGGCAAGGCGGTTCATACAGCCTACCTTGATCTGGCCAAGGCCTTTGATACCATTCCCCACTCAAGAATCACAGAAAAACTCACTAAGCTAGGCATCAACAACTATATCACTAGGTGGGTTGCAAACTAGCTCACAGATAGAACCCACAGTGTGAAAGTAGCTGACTCCAAGTCAGACTGCCGACCTTTCGTGAGTGTAGTCCAACAGGGTTTGGTCCTGGGTCCTCTCCTGTTTGGTATCGACTTCTCTGACGTTCAGGCCAACATGAAGGGACTATGGCTGACAAAATTTGCAGATGATTGCAAGTTTGGAGCTATTATTAACTCCCCAAATGATGTCGATATCCTACAGAAAGGCCTCACTGAGACCAGCGATTGGTGTCAGAACCATGGCCTTAAGCTCAATGCCAAAAAATGGGTCATCATCCCCTTTGGGAAAAACCTGGTTCCTATGAATTACCATATCAATGGTAGTCCACTGAACACAGAAGGAGTTATAATAGATCTGGGAAGACAGATTGACAGCAACCCCTCATCTGACCACCAAATTGCCACCATGGTCAGAAAGTCCTTCTATTTGGGACATCTCATTACTAATGGTTTTGCATCCATAGGCCAATCATCGAGTACAATGCCCCATTTGGCATGTACCTTACTAGACACCTGCAACAACTGAAGAGACTGCAAAAGTACCTCACAAAGAGGATCCTAGGCCTTAAACACTTGTCTTATATGGACAGCCTCACAAAACTCCAACTATTCTGTCTCATATCACCTACTTAGAGGTGATCTCTGCTTGACTTACAAAGCCATGTCTGACTCAGCTCTGTTAGAAATGCTACATCTAAAGAAATCCCATTCCCTCTGCACTACACACTCCAGGGACCTCCACCTCATTACCACAATCAAAAGAGCAAGATGAAAGGGGTTTATATCATATGAGCGAATCACACAAATTGCGAACGGTCATAATATCGAATGTACCAGACATCAAACTTCCTATTGTGGGGGGCTGTGCCCCCCACACCCCCTGCTAAATATATATTCCAACTCCAAGATTGCACTACAATGCGGAAAGGGCAAATATCCCATTCTTCACTGTACCGCAATCTCAGAAAAAGCACTTCGGGGTCCGGTACGTTTGATATTATGAGCATTCGCAATTTGTGCAATTCACTCATATGATACAGACCCAGCTGAAGGGACACATTCATAACCCAGAGACTGCCCATGCTATGGAATAGACTTACCATACATGTCAAACAGAACACCTTATTGGCCATTTTCAAGAAGAATCTTGATGAGTGGATGGGAAATAGAAAATTCACCTCAGGGATCACTCTAGTGGCAGTACTCGACAGAGGCACTGGGAACTAAGGTCAGGTGGCACGATGCCAGGATAATCCTATGCTCTAGGCTTGTAAAGGCTCCAGGGCCATTAGCCTAGTACACACCTATGAACCCATGAACCTAAGAATGGGGGGCAAAGACCCCAAAATAGGGTCAGATTTTAAATACTGTTTCTGGAAACCTAGAAAGTTTCTAGAATAAAAGGTGTTGCATTATGACATATTTTCTGAAGGATTCACAGTCTGAAACTCAAGTGCTTGTCTTTAGTATTATTTAGTGACTTCAATATTCAATACTTTCCAGAAAACCACAAATGCATGAGAAACAGGCCAAAAATCTGGACAGTCTGCGAAAATCTGTACAGTTGTCAGGTATGCAGGCTGTCAGGCTGTATATGGTGTAACATTATGAACCTCAGTCACATATTAAGTACAGCAGACAGTTGGGGAATGCTGTGAACATTTTGAGTGAAGTGCAGTACTGCAGAAGCAGTGGCAGATGTTAATGTCTATAACACACAAAATACCGGACTGGAGTACAGCTAGGTGTGGGCTGGAGTCACTTTATAAGTACTGGCTGTCCCACTGGGCATGCCCATACACTTAGTAAAAATGAGCACCAATTCTGCTGCTAAAATGACCACAAATCTGTTGCCCCTTCATCAAAATGATCTATCCTGTATAAATATGTCTATACATACAGACATATACATATACATATCCGTCCATCACTATCTCTCTCTCTCTCTCTCTCTCTCTCACATACATACTATATAAATTGCTATATATATATATATATATATATATATATATATATATTTAATATATATATATATATATATATATATATATTTAATATATATATATATATATATATATATATATATATATATAGCTATATATATTAAAATGATACATAGACTCTCCCAATATATCTACATAACACATAAACATATCATACACACTCACAGCTACATTTATACAAGCATACCTGTTATATACAGAAATATGTCTGCAGATGTCTACATTGTCCTACATACCCTAATTACGGTCAGTAAGTCTGTACTATCACACATCTGTACAGTTGCTCAAAGGATCCAAACTAAGGGTGCAACAGTACATAATCCACTTACCTACAGATTACTGTGCCTGCTGGATGCCACCATGTAGGCAGTCACAAGTGAGCAAAGGGTGTAATGTATAATGTTGTCAACACAAGCATGGACAGGGCACATTGTACCTCTCAACAGGTGTGCCTATCTAACTGCAAGCAGCCACATATGGTCATACTGCTACTGTACACACATAGCTAGAATAATAACATTTTCCTCACTGCTAGAATACTAGATGCAGATAACAGTACGAAACAATATCACTCTGCACAGATGCTGTGCAACTCAAGCCTAGTTGTGTAATGCACAAGTACTGTGCCTGCAATCACATATACAAAAGATGGAAAAAACAGAAAATGGCAAAATGCAGCTGCTCTTGAGAACAAAGTAACAGGAAAATACCAGGAAATAGCGTAACACTCTCTTTATTGCCGCTTTCGTCCGTGGACTTCTTCAGAATAAAGTATCACATCATACTCACACCTTAAATACAAATATAATTAACACTCTATAATTGTTAAAAATTACCAATTAAAGTGATCCAATGAATTTTGAAAAACATAAAAATCTGTAAAAAAATAATACTTTATAAAATGTGTAGACAAATCAAATCATTGCTTTTGTTTACTTTAAGTTTTTGATTTTTTAAAAAACATTTCATATTAATTGACTCATTGAGACCAGGCGAATGATCTGCCTTCAATCTTATTTGCCACTCTGCTTCCTTTTGTAGCAACAGATTTTTGAAGTCACCTTCTCTCAAATCTTTATAACACACTTCTAAAATCGAAAATAAAAATTTATGAAAAGCCTCACATACCAACGAATGTTTAAAGAGGGCATTCTTGTCATCCTTAATTTTAATAGAATACAAATGCTCTCTAATACGTGTTCTTAATTCCCTGGTTGTCATGCCCACATAAAATGCAGGGCATGATGAACACAGGGCTATATAAACTACACCAGCACTGCGACAATTGACATAACCTGGAACTGCAAACACCATTTCTGAAGTACACACTGATATATATGGACCAACAGCAATATATCTGCACATGTTGCAATCATTGCAACAGTGCATTCCCTTCTTAACTGTGTTAATTTTTAATCTATCAACATTATGTTGTCCCAAAATATACTTTAAACTATTATCATTTCTTTGCACAAATACTGGTTTTTCACCTAAAATGCCAAACATTTCCGCATTACCTCTAATTACTCGCCAATTTTTTGTAATGATATTTTTAATTTGATTACTAGACAATGTAAAGGAGCAGCGATGGGTTCTCCGGCTGCTCCTGCATACGCAAATGTTGTTATGGCAATGTGGGAACAACAATTTATGCCATTGTTGATGAGCAGATTTAAAGTTGTATTTGTGTGTCGTTTTATTGATGATTTATTTTTTATTTTAGATCAAAGTGACATTGATAATGATGCATTTCTTAGTTATATTAATTCTTTATCTACATATATAAAGTTTGTTATTGGTGGCAAAGGCAATAAAGTTGATTTTTTGGATGTCAATCTAAGGTGGGACCAAGAAGAGATGAAGATTCATAGTACCATCCACAGAAAAAATACCTTTAATAATGGTTATCTCCATTATAAAAGTGGGCATCCGACACATATCATTTCCAATATTCCTAAAGGCCAGTTCATTAGAGCCAGTCGGATGACATCAAAGGAATCTGATGTTATTGATGAGTTTTACTTCATTAATTCTTTATTTGTTAGTAGAGGTTATCCTTCAACACAGTTACAGCAAATAGCTAATGACATTTTTAAAAGGCGTAAAATTGATTTTCCACCATTATTAAATTTATGTAGAGATGCAATGATTTCAGGTGGCAACAAGACAAATAATATTGTGCATAATAATAATATAGTGTGTACACTTGGTATGAATTCAGATAGTAATCAAATTAAAAATTAAAAATATCATTACAAAAAATTGGCGAGTAATTAGAGGTAATGCGGAAATGTTTGGCATTTTAGGTGAAAAAACAGTATTTGTGCAAAGAAATGATAATAGTTTAAAGTATATTTTGGGACAACATAATGTTGATAGATTAAAAATTAACACAGTTAAGAAGGGAATGCACTGTTGCAATGATTGCAACATGTGCAGATATATTGCTGTTGGTCCATATATATCAGTGTGTACTTCAGAAATGGTGTTTGCAGTTCCAGGTTATGTCAATTGTCGCAGTGCTGGTGTAGTTTATATAGCCCTGTGTTCATCATGCCCTGCATTTTATGTGGGCATGACAACCAGGGAATTAAGAACACGTATTAGAGAGCATTTGTATTCTATTAAAATTAAGGATGACAAGAATGCCCTCTTTAAACATTCGTTGGTATGTGAGGCTTTTCATAAATTTTTATTTTCGATTTTAGAAGTGTGTTATAAAGATTTGAGAGAAGGTGACTTCAAAAATCTGTTGCTACAAAAGGAAGCAGAGTGGCAAATAAGATTGAAGGCAGATCATTCGCCTGGTCTCAATGAGTCAATTAATATGAAATGTTTTTTAAAAAATCAAAAACTTAAAGTAAACAAAAGCAATGATTTGATTTGTCTACACATTTTATAAAGTATTATTTTTTTACAGATTTTTATGTTTTTCAAAATTCATTGGATCACTTTAATTGGTAATTTTTAACAATTATAGAGTGTTAATTATATTTGTATTTAAGGTGTGAGTATGATGTGATACTTTATTCTGAAGAAGTCCACGGACGAAAGCGGCAATAAAGAGAGTGTTACGCTATTTCCTGGTGTTTTCCTGTTACTTTGTTCTCAAGAGCAGCTGCATTTTGCCATTTTCTGTTTTTTCCATTTGTTATAGTTTTGGTACTTTGGTTTACATATACAACAGACTTAACCTGTGGCATGAGTGATAAGTACTATGACCTATAGTGTATAAGACTAGATAGATAGGGGTTTTAATCTTACTCCAACCACTTGGTGTGTGTGTGTGTGTGTGTGTGTGTGTGTGTGTGTGTGTGTGTGTGTGTGTGTGTGTGTGTGTGTGTGTGTGTGTGTGTGTGGTGTGTGTGTGTGTGTGTGTGTGTGTGTGTGTGTGTGTGTGTGTGTGTGTGTGTCTGCAAAACAATGGACATGCCTTCATGGGCTATCCACCTACAATGGTTATGCACATTTTGTTCTTGTAACTTGCTGCTGGCTTCCAAACTGCCATCTTCTGCAATGCCTGATGATGTCATCCACCTTAAGAGTACTTGCTGACAGTGTTATACTAGATTTAAGCTGTGGCATCTGTGATAAGTTCTGTGATCTATAGGGCATAAGACAAGACAGGTAGGGGTTCTAATCCTGTCCAGCCCGACTTGGTGTGTGTATTTATCCCTATGGAATAAATATGATAACCTTGGTAACATAGAAGTAGGTAGGGTTTTGCAGTGTTTTATTTATAGTGGGTAATCTGCCCCCCCAAAGGACTTACCACAACAAGGCCTGTTTGTGTCATGAAGCATATGTCTTAATCTGATAGCACTAGCAAACATGAGGTGTGTTGCATGCAACATGTACAGTGATCTGTAGTGTGCATCATTACATAGGTAAGTGTTCACAGCTACATACAGCCAACTTGCACTACACTGTGTGGCTTGGCATGTCATGTATGCAGTGATTGGAAATGATGCTAACCTTAATGTAGCCATGTTTGTGTGTGAGCCTGTTAGAGCATTATACAATATGTTATGGAACCACAGGATATTTGAACTTAACTAGCATAATGGCCATACAGCCCTCACATTCATAGACATCTTCATAGTCATAGTTACAGGATCAGCACATATTGCCCCAGTCCAAGACGGGCACAGGCAGATGCCCTGTATTGAGATGACAGTTGCCCAGCCAATCATACAGGTGCCATGTGCTAAGGTGCACTGAGGTACTCTGTGTGCCATTAGGCAGGGTTCTGTTCCAAGGGTGTGTCTAAGTCTGCTGGACAAGTCTCTCCCACAAGCATGTAGTACTAATGTCACATACTAGGTTAATGTCCTTACAGTGAGTCATCCATCAACAATGCTTCCTACAGATAGGCAGCATATGCAATCAAGCAGGGTTACACATTGCCCTGTATGCAAGGCACAGATCACCTTTGAGTAGTATATATGCCACAAGCAACAATGACACTCATTGAAGACAATCACCAATGAACACATACTGAAGACATGAAGTGTCGTTCTGAGGAACTATACTGAAGTGTGCATTTGCTAGTACTGCTTGGAGAGGTATGTCAACAAATGGCCATTGCTCTCATATATTGGCATGCTGAGGGAAGAATATGTGGAGGCTATGAGTATGTCACTTAATGGTGACTGTGGCCTCAGCTATGCCAGATGATTCCTGTCATAGCACTGTAGAGACATGATGATCTGAGACACATTAGGTGTAAACCTGTGTGGCGAGGTATGTGTGCCCAGTTCTTTCAGCCCTGAGTATGTACATCACACATTGCGACTGATGTGCTACTTATCAGGTACATAGATGTTAGTGATGGAAATGATGCTACATATATATTTGCATAGAATTTATGGCCATTCATATGTCAACAGGCCTCTGTTTGCAACACCTCTTGCAGGATAGTGACATACCACAGAGACTCTATGAGTACTCACATTTGGCAGGCATCAGCCAACATTGCTTGCCACAGTCATTCAGTAGTCGTGTGTATGGTGGTTACATGGATTACAAGCAGTAGAGGACCGAGGACTGCATCTTGTTGAGCACTGCTGCTTATAGATCAGCTATTGGGGGTGGATCACCCTATGTTGCATATGTGCGCCATTAATGGTCCACTTAGTGACCTCTACAATGACAGTTTCCCATATGCCTAAGTGGGTGCTTTGTAAATGCTGTCTGAGCCCTGAGTGGGGGATATAGTCAGATGGCTTGGCTCAGTCTGGGGTATTTACACCCTGATGTACCATCACCCAGGTCTGTCGTGACTGCCTTGGAAATGTCCACCACATGTAACAGTCATGCTCCCCCTGTCACACATCCAAACTGTGTACAGTCAACTGTATGTAGATCACATATATGTGTGCTGATCAGCTCCATGATGATTGCCCCTATGGGCATATAGATATGGATACATAGAGAAAGAATTATATACTTACATTGGTCAGTAGATACACAATCTCTGTGCAAGGGTAGAACAGTTGCCGTTATCCACTCAGCTGGTGTGCACAATGGTGTTAGTAATCTATGTCAGACCTCATGTGGGATGGAATGTTAGCATGAGCAATAGATGCTATGTATGGTCCATTAAGAGGTCAGTTATGAACTGCTCTGTAAATATGGAAGTGGTGGGACTGGTTGTAGGAATGTCATGTGGTGAGGACACAGAAGTGCAGTTGATCCAGACATTGCAGGAGTACAGGTTAGGTATGAGTACAGACCCATCATATGTGGCATCATGACAACTGAGGTCAGCAACAATCTGGGCCTGTCCTTTGAGGCTACATATGTAACTACACTGTGTTGTGGTTCTGCTTTGTGTGGGTGGCTAATTGTATCACTTACTGTGTCTACGCAACATCACAACAACACTAAGTGCTTCTTATAGCTAAGGATGTTGTGACTGCAGATTCAGCCCCCCAAAATCCCTGCCTATGCCTCACTGTGGCCACCATCATCATCAGAGTCTGAGGAAATAATGACATCAGGTTGTGTTGGGGACAGACACCAACCCACCGCTCACCTGTGATAACAAAGAAAACAGCAGTACATTAATACCTGCACTATTATACTCTTCAGTACTATGTTGTGATATATGTAAGGCTCTGTATACTGTTGTCACTATGGCAGATCTGTTGAAAACCCAGCCTCATATAGTAGGACATGAGGACAGTACTCTTCCCACTAAAATCTGTAGTTACTTGAAAATAACATCTCATTACACTGCTATCTCATCAGCAACAGTGAGATACATTGTTGACATTTGCACAGTTGACAGATAGGACACTCTGTAGTGTCCTGACAATACCATCACATCTACCAGTGTGGTCACACCTACAAGGCATAGGTATGACACTCACATGTGTACTGTCAGAAAATATGTGTGCAGTTGGCAATCATGCCAACAGTACAGCAATGCAGGCAGCGGGCCCAGGATAGCAGTCTGGGGATTACACTGCAGTAAACCTACATCTATTACAAAAACAGTGTCATGCTTACCAGGAACAGGACCACAGGCTTGGCCAACACCTGACGGACCTGTGAAAAGTTGAAGGAGAGGTAATGTCAGTACCACAGCATGTTGCAGCACAACAAGGTAATAAGTCCATACATTTTATTTATTTTTTATTTATTTTACATTTGTTTACTGGGAAAGTCTGACTGGAACAAGGTCCATTTACAGCAAAGGCCCAGGGAGAAAAGCTCCATAACATAACAGTACAAATACAACAAATGACAAAAACATTTCTGTACAGAGGCATATATACAATCAGAGCTCCATGTCTTTATATGACAACACATAATCCATGAATGAATAGAACATTTCTATACAGTGGCATATATACAATCAAGGAGATTTTTCATACCTTAGTTTGATTTGAGTAAGCTTGGTACATAGATATCAAAAGTTTGAATTCCCTATTGGTAGTACAAAGCATAAAAATGAAGGAATGGAATCTGGAAAATAATGCTATTCGGGAGATATGTCATAGCGTGAGAAATAGTTTGTAGGATAGTAGTTTCTGATAGGGAGTATTTGAGTAGTACAGAATAGCTGAGGTAAGCAGTGAGGAGATGAGGTGTGGCAAGTTAGGAGGAGAGCAGAAAAGATTTTATATGATACAGGGACAGAGTCATGATTACCAAGAGGTGTGACTTTAGTGATGTCTTGAAAAGTGAGATGGATAGTGCACAGGAGATACTTTGGGAGAGGTTATTCCATTCCATAGCAATGGTGTGGGAGAACAGACTTTTCCCTGCAGTGCTATTGGCTTTGGTTATGCAGAGCAGGGTTTTGTTGTATGAGCGTAGAGGGCGATTTACAGAATATTGATTTAGAAGTTGGTTTAGGGCTGGGGTTTTCTGAGGGTTCCTTATTATGTTGAAGGTGAGGACTAATTGGTGATAGCTAATTAGCTGGGAGTTCTAACCACTGTATTTGCTTCAGATCAAGACAGTGATGACTTCTAAAAGTGGAGTTGTCAGCAAATTTTGCAGTTTTATGAATTAGGATTGGTGATGCATACATTAGGGTAGACAAGAGGTGGGTTTGGGCTAAGGAGATTCTAGCTTGGTCCGATAGGAACTGTTTGTGTTTGTATAGGGTTCCTAGTTTCTTATGTACCTTTGTGATGGTTTGTGAGATATGGACATTAAAGTTTAGATTGTTATCTATTTCAACCCTGAGCAGCTTAGTGTGAGGGGAGGGAGAGATTGTGGTCCTCTTTTTGGAGGTGATAGTGAAGGTAGGAGGTGTGGATTTGGATTTATTAGGGGTAAAAAGGAGTAATTTGGTCTTGTTGAGGTTTAGAATGAGTTGGATATCGGTGATCCATTGTTCCACGGAGCAGAAGGATTCTTGGGTAAGCTTTTGAAGAGTGGTCATGGATGGGGCTGAGCAGATTAGGGTGGAATCATCTGCGTACTGTATAAGTGATGCATGCAAGGCGGAAGTATGTATTTTGTTATTGAAAATGGTGAATAGTAGAGGACCCAGTATTGATCCTTGTGGGATGCCTATAATAGTTGGTAACAGAGGAGATAGTGTACTTTTCCATTTAACTGATTGTTTTCTGTCAGAGAGATAGCTTCTAAACCATGAAGTAGTAGAGGGGGCAAAAAATAAGGTTGACAGATTGTATAAGACTAGGTTATGGGAGATCATATCAAACACTTTTGATGGATCTAGGAATGTGGCTGAGACAAATTTGTTGTTGTTTCTTAGATGGTTAATCTGATTGGTAAAGGAGAGTAGAGCAGTAGTTATGCTATGGTTTGGGCGTTAACCATGCTGTGTGGGAGAGAGGAGGTTATGTGAAGATAAGAAGTGCATTACCTGGGTGTGAATACATTTCTCCAGAAGCTTGGAAAGGGGAGACAAGATAGCAATTGGTCGGTAGTTTGATAGTTCATAGGAGTTTCTGCCTTTGTGAAGGGGAATTATATGTGAGACGTTCCATAGATGGGGTACATAGGTTTCTTGTATAGACCGGTTTATAAGAATTGAGACAGGGTAGGCTAGTGATTCTGCAGCTAATTTTAGAAAATTTATGGGTAAACCATCTGTTGAGCATGTGGTGGGTTTTAGTTTATAGAATAGCTTTTTAACTGAAGAGGTTGGTACAGCTGAGAGTGTGAATGTGGGTATATTAGTCTGTTCTACAGTTGGGGTGGTTTTAGTGTTCTTGTTGGATAGTTGGATAGATAGTACGAGGACAGATTCTGTGAAGTGATGGTTAAATTCTGAGGCTATGCTATCATTATCAGAATTGTTGTTGGGAGATGGGGTGGTGGTTTTGCCTGGTTTTAGATGTGTATTTATGGCCTGCCAGAACTTTTGGGGGTTTATAGGGTGCTTGCTTTGGAGGTCGAAGAAGTAGTTCTTTTTATCTACTTTTGTTTGGGTTTTGGCCTTATTTCGTAGTTCTTGATATTTCTGTCTGTCTCGGATAGTGTTATTCTTTTTCTAGTTTTTCCAGGCATTGTCTCTGGCTTTTATTAAGGATTTTATTGTCCTATTTAGCCATGGGTCATAGTTAACTTTAATCCTGAGTTTCCTGATGAGAGCTAGTATATTTAGTAAATTCATAAAAGTAGTATTAAAAAAATCAACTGCCTGGTCTAAAGGTAGAGTTTTTAGTAAATTCCAGTCCTGTTGCTGGAGCATACTGTTAAGAGTTTGTGGATTGACATTGTGCTCATCCCTAGCCTTCTTTATTAGCATGGGTTGGGTATTTTTGCCTGTTTATGAAGGAGGAATGTGGGGCAGTGGTCACTCAATGTATCAGGTAAGCATCCCGCATTATAATTTTCTGTGGGGATATTAACTAGTGTCCAATCTAGAATGGATATATATATAACATTTACATTAGCTGTTGTGTTAATTGTTTAATTGGTCACATTATGAGTATGTGAATAAAACTGACTTGACATCCACATAAAAGTATGTACACCATGACACACTGAATGATACATTATTACAATGCTGATCAGATTAAGCTTACCTGTATGCTCCTTTGCTGTGGAAGCAGTGGCACCTGCATCCATGAAGTATGGTTTGATGGATGCCTGGGAGCTGTCATGTGTGCCTACGTTCACCAGTAATTCCTCAGTGGCAAAGAGTGGTTGTTCCACTGCAGGCCCTCCACTGGTGACACCACAATCCCTGGCTACATCTGCAGCTCTTCTTTGGGCAGCATTGATCATATCCATTGTGCAGTGTTGAACCTGCTCATATGTCATGCCCTGATAACCCCTCGCATTCACCTCACTGACAAGGTCAGCCCGCAGTGCAACCCTCTGTTCCATGTTTTGCCTCCCCTGGACAGTAGAATGTCACAATATTGCCACAGTCATTTAGGTATAATTTCATTCTCTGCATCTGAGAAAGGTGCACGGTGTCTAGGGTACACGATTTCTGAAAGACAGCAAAATGGGAACACATTACAGGATCACATACATGGAAGTATACTATGTAGAGATACAGCAAGGACAAACTGGCTGGCACTATCCACTGCTTGATCACACATATCATACTCCATAGTGTGTAAACATACTAAGTGTGTGGATACAATTTGGATATTATCAATAGTCAGCTATTCCCATGTGTGCCATGACAAATACTGCTGTATGATTATATACCCAACACTGGAGTCTACTGTAGTGTGTCCTCTATGGTCATCCCTCCGATAATATGTCAAAGAACAGTGACAAACAAATAGCAGTGTGCTATTACAACCACTATAAGAGACAGTCCAATGGAGCCAGTGTGCCACAATGACAATAAACAATGCATCCTTGATGTATTGCATGTCATATGTAGGGGTAAGACAGCAGGAGATCAATGACATGTCATTATCACAGGTCTAAGAAAGGCTTAATGCTGTAATCCCTATTCCCTGTAAGTATATTCACATATCTACATCCTGTTGTACACAAAAAAGGTTACATACCTGATGGAGTGCAGTACCCCTCTGTTGATATATGGTGTTAGTGAAGTTTTGCAAACGTGTGTTCTGTGTGACGAAAGTCTCATACAGAATGGTTCCCCACAGCCAGTTGCTTGCCTTTTTAATATGCTTCTCATCAGCAGGAAATCCCCTCTTAACCAATATGTGGGTCTGAAATGCTAATTGCAGCCAACATAGCTGATTTGCACTTTTATCACCCAATGTAATGCGACCACTGTACAACATATAAGGCCTTCATGTAGATTAGGGCCCCTTTCTGATATGTTATGCTAGACATTACTGTGGTGAGGAGACTACATCATTGGAGAGGATAGGTCTGTAGCAGAAACTTTTACATGGAGATGTGTGTGCTACAGGCTGCAGCTGCTAATAGACATAGGCAGAGAGTGTGAACACTTTAGAGGACAACAAGCTGTATGAGTAACTGTCGGAGCTGTACCACCCTTGTTGTAGAGGCAGAGCCAGAGTGAGGCTACCCTTTCCACTTCAATTAAGGCATGTGTTTAAAGTAAGTATGTTAGGCAATGGTATCACTAACAGAATACTAGACAACATCTTTGGTGTATCCTTGAGCAAGATGGGGCATAAATATAAGAACATGTCCACCATTTGGGCAACTGCCAGGCCATGTGTTACAGTCTGGTAGTAATTTGAAGCATGTGTGAGGGCAGGCCTTGTTACAAGCAGGGATGTCCAATGTGTATGTTAGCTGTGCAGCTGTGATAATCTGCACTGTGACTTTGGAAGGATTGTGTGGTGCACTCTGATATTAGTGGCCCTCATTTGCCTGAGTTGACATTCTCTGAGAATATATACTAATGCCTGACATGACACATTTTGCACATATAGTTTTGCTATAGGGATATGTGAAGTGTGTTCCCACCTGCAGGCCTGACTGTGACTTCCATCAATGAAAAGCAGACATGTCATTTGAAATGCATTGTGTGGATAAAGAGTACATGACACAGTCATTAATTACTAGCTTCACAACACTGTAAATTTACTTCTACACACCTCTGGATTTAAACCCAGGACTGTGTGTGGCAAAATATACTGTTTGCAAGGCATTTAATAGACTGAGCTACTGAGTCACTGCTACAGCAGGTATATTTGCAAGATATATGTGCACACATACAGGCTGTGACAAACATCTTCTACATCCATCAGCATGTGCATGGCTTTATATGGATTTATTTCTGCACCAGGGTCCCAGTTGAAGATGTATTTTGCCATGAATGCCTTGGAAGGTGTCTATCTATGTGTTGCTAATGACGGACACATTTACCTGCTATCACAGGCCTCACTTACATCCATTATTATATCCTTGGCTCTAGTGGTGAGGTATTGCACCACAGTCCAAGGTACACTCCCATTTTTTCCAGTACTTTTTAATCAGGTTTGAGCGGTGTGACACAGCACCCATCATTGCTGAAACATGCGTATTGGCTGTAACTGGCAATTATTATGTTTTGTTTAAACCACCTGTATTAATTGTAAGTTGTGTTGTGGCAGATTAATGCAGTGGTCTGCAGGTGCAATGTTCTTGGGTCTGAAACATGAGACAGGTGTTTATTTTGTAAGTGTGTATTACAATTTTAAAAACACATACAGTCAATATAGCTCTATTTAGCTGAGGTTAGTGAAGCTGTGCAACATAGCGTGTTGCGCAGCCCCATGCTAAAAACATATAAAGAAAAGAAAAATGGTGAGATACAAAAGTGGTGAGATGGGGTGCAATCAGGGGGAAAACATAGTGAAAGGCAGGTAGGGATGTGCAGGAAGGGTGTAGGAAAGAAACATAGTTATTTCTTTCTTGTACAGCAACAATTGTGCACTTTGACAGAATTTGCAGATAACTTTGAACTTTCACCTGCAGAGACAGGGGTGAGGGCAACATAACTATATTGTCAAGCCAATTGGACCAGATTACGTGTGTCTAGTGGGCAAGTGTGCAAAATGGAGAGCTATGTATGAGATGACATTTATTTTTTTGGTAAGCTGAGAGAGGAATGTTGGAGAAGGGATATACGTACATGTGGGAGATGTAAGTTGGGTAGGTGAGGATGCATTTGCAGTCAGACAAGACAAACAAGACAGCAGGCAGAGGTGGTGTGTGACACATGAGGGGTGAACACCTTGGATAGAGAGGGCATTGTGAATCCAAGACCTATGTGCATCCACAAGGCAGCAGCAGCATAACTCACATCCCCACCCATGGGACTATCGGCACTGCTCCTTCACGACCACAGGGGTGGCAGGGCAAGAGGCTGGGAACCAGGGTGAGGCTGCCCCACCAAGTCAGACAGAATTCCTTCAATCCAGCGCAGGCAGAGGTCAAACCCACAGTAGACTATCCTGCTCACTAAGACCAGCAGCTCAGCCTGGGTGACAACTCCCCCTCCTCCACCGCTCCCACAGGGGGGCTTGGCCCCTTCCCATGGGATGGTACTACCTGACACCACAGGTAGTGCAGGGGCAGCAAAAGGTGCATCACTGGTCTGGGTCCCAGACATGCTGGAACCCGGTGCCATGGCTGGTTGAGGCATGGTGGGTAGATCAGCCGGAATTGGCCTACCTTGATGTGCTGTGGTAAATGAGGTATAGCAGTAAGTTAAGGTAAGTAATAACCAAACCATTATTAGTATTAACAGAATGGAACATCATTTTAATTAATTCAAATACATATTAATGCATATTATGTGTAACACAACATTAAGTAACATAACAGTCAGTATGGTAACAGCATGTCAGTAAGAATTAAACCATAAGGCCAAAAAAACAGTTAGTTTAACAAAATATGTTAATATTGAATCATAATAAAAAATAACAATAATAACCCACATTTTTCCAACATATAGTTAGCTTAACAAAATATGTTAATTTTAAATCATAATAATAAATAGCAATAATAAATAAATGAAGATAAGGGGTGGGGAGAGAGAGACAGAAAAACATTCCATTACTGGCATTGCAGATTACATCCCTGAAAATACTGATAATAAATACTGCACACATATGTAGTGTCAGTTTTAAGTACAGTGGCTACAGTTCTCCTATAGCTAATGTAGCACTTACATACCTCTCAAGCAGTTAGCATAGGTTTGTATGGGCCAAGCAATAACAAATGCAGGTACACAATTACACAGAACAGTTTCACATAATGTGGACTTATATAACTACCAAGGTGTTCTGTAAGCGGATTTGGTAATATATTGCATTCCAAGTAATCATTTTTCTGGTAATCCTATGACAGACAGATTAGGCAGTTTTAATTACATTATGATAAATCTTGACACTTGAAAGGCATGTTTGTGTACAGTACATAAACTAGACAACTGTCATGCCTTAGTTGGCGGGCATGGGAATAGAAGCCAATAACTGTGACTGCAGGGGACATCTGTAAATACTATAATAATTGACTGCAGGAACTTAGTACAGACATGCAAGGAATATAGCTGTACTGGACATACAGCCATACTGGACATAGTTAGAAAGATTTATTTTGGAATCAACAATTCTGATTAACACTTTATTGTCATTGCTGATACATGTCTGTATAATCTAAACACAATATCTGGTCATAACATAGGCTACCTCATCCATATACTTTTTGTTCCTGGGGTGGGAGAAAATGAGAGTATTATATGACTGATAATGGCCTGGAGAGAACCTTGAACGATACTATGAGTTGACCAATACATGTTACAAAACACTGGTTTTAAATTCTAGAATGATTACAGTGCTATAATTGACTGCAGAGACAGTAGAACACACATGCATGGAATTCAAACATACTGCATATATTCTGACAGATTTATTTAGGAATCAGCAGTGCTCGTTAACACGTTATTGGTATTGCTGATACATTTCTGTGAAGTCCACACAATATCTGCCCATAGAGTGGGTTACTTCACCTATATACATTTATTAACTGAAGTAGGAGGAACAGACGGCATTATGTGATCAATATTGGCCTTGAGACACCCTTGGACCGTACTATGAGTTAAGCAACACAGTTTGCAGACCATTAGTTTTGAATTCTACAGCTATTATGGTTTTAGACTTGACTGTAGCAACATTACCATAGAAAAGCAATGCATACAGCTCTAATGCAATGGTTATGACAACACAATCCTGCTGATCACCATTTTGCTTACTGTTATTGGTACTGTTTGTTTATTGCGATACAGTTGCTATTGTTCATTTATTGCACTACAGCTCTAATTGCCAATTTATTGCACTACAGTTCTACCTGCCCATGCATTGCACTACAGTTTTTATTGTGTATACTTTATTGCAGTAAATGCTTTACTCTTTCTTGCTTATTGCACTACAGTTAGCAAAACAAATATTTACTTACTACACTCACAGCGCAACCTGGCCAGGCACCCAGCATGGGACTCTACATTGTAAGCCCTCTCAGCTGCAGCTTTTTAGAGAGAAGTACACCATTGTGCATAACAGTTTTGGAGACATTTAGCTTGCATATTGGTAAAACAGTGGAAAACATACTTACATATTTGTGGGGCATTCCCATCTCTGGCTTCTTGGACCCAGGCATCCAAGGTTCCCCTCTTCCTCCTCTTCAGGTCATCATAATGGTGATGACACTGCTCACCTGTTTGGTGGATAGCAGTAACACTGGTGAGCTTCCTGGCCAACCAGTCCCAGGCCTACCACTTATATTCCAAGACCTGGAAATCACCCTTCATCAGCTTGGGTTCATGATTCTTTCTCAGGAGCTCAACAAAGACCCTGGACTCCTGAATACCCCATCTCTTTGCCTGAAAGCATGCACCTTCATCAGCACCACCTGCCATAACAACAGTTGATTAGAATCCAAAAAATGGTGGAGAATTCTCATATATTGCACTTAATATAGGCTGTTTTCTGCTCTTACACATCATTGAGCAACTTTCAAAAAAGTGTTGTGTTGCTTAGCAGCACACAAACCAGTTAAGTAGTGGTAAGCAGTGTGAAAACTCACACAATGTGGTTTTAGTGAAGCTTAGCACTTTGTAAACTGTAGTAGACATTAGTATGTTTAAGCAGTGCTTATCACAATGCAGGAATGCCATATTTAACATATTTTTTTATTAAATTAAACAAAAAACGTAAATTAACATGCTATGACTGCTATGGACTCGAACCCAGGACCTATTCTACATTAGACTGTAACTCTACCCATTTAGCTACTTGGATAGTATGAAAGCTTGTATACCTTCACATATACTGCTAGGCTACCTGTTAGGGTTGCTGAGCACCAAGCTGTGCTGTGCTGCGTCAACAGACTTAAACAGACGTAGAACTAAATAATTAATTACTTCTGGTTTCTATTTTTAGATGTTTGGCAGGTGTCGGCTATGTATGTATAAGGGCTACTTGGCTCTGCTGTGTGCCACGCTGTGCCAAACAAACAGCAATTATAAAAAAAATAAATAAAAATAAGAATAAATAAAAAAAATTAAACATGATAATTAATTACATCTGGTTTCTACTTTTACATATGTAGCAGGTGTCAGCTGTCTATATGTGAGCACAGCTGGGCATTGCTGTGCTCCTTGCTGTGCAAACATACAGAGAGGGAAAAAAAATCATAACAATAAAATATTACACATTTACAACAATTCACAGCATTTCAATAGTAGTGGGGAGCATTACAAGGAGCCTCACCCCGTACATAACATCTGACCAGGCATCTGTAACCATGGGTTGCCTTTACACTTCTACCTATATGGATTCAATATCCTGTTATTATGCTCTCCCTCGGCCGCATGTCATCATTAATATGCATGGCGCACTGCCAAGGGGGAACCGTGGCCATGTATATGGATAAATTCCATGTAAGCTCTGCACTATGCCAACACAGATTTTACTAAATCCTGGGGAGCATTTTATGTGCCTTCATTAGTATTATTATGGAAAGGTAAAGAGAATAGCATCTTTATAACTGGATATCAATCTCGTGCTTAATTGTGATTATAAATTATTTATTTATATGTATTAAAATGGACGAAAAGTCTGGTGACAGTTTATTTACCTAAATAAATAGTGGGAATAACTGATATTTAATGTGTAACAGGATTACTGTGGAATGTTATGGAGTACATGAAAAGCGTATGTTGTAAACAAGAATGCATCATTTTGTGCCGATTGGATGTAGAAATATTTATGACTCTCTTTCATGAACAATTGTTGCATATTTCATCAGCTGATTCTCAGCATGAAGTTGGAAAATTAGTTTGAAGACATTGATGTAAGTTATACAAAGCCTTGTATTAATGGTATATTCTTAAACTTATTAATCAAAAAAAGATGAAGGATTTTATCTGGGAAGGGAAGACAACAAGGGTCAAGTGGCATAAGATGATTCTTCCAATAGAACAAGCTCAACTAGGATTACTCAATTTGAGGGATATTTTAAGGTTTACCTTTAAAACCACAAATTGCAGTGGTTCGAGTGCTCATAGGAGTGATTCAAAACCACGAAACTGACAATGTCGACAAACCTTCATGTTCTAAAAATAGCAAATCGAACAGCTGATTCGCTGTTTTTCGAACATGAAGGTTGAAGAAAAAAAACAAAGTGTAAAGCAGGGGAGCAAGCCCCCCTGCACCCCTCATATGGGGGGCTGCACCCCCACACCCTCCCTACTTTATTATTCTAACTCCGAGATCGCACTACAGTGGGGAGAAGAACCATTTCCCGATCCCCACTATAGTGCAATCTGCCCCTGAATGTTGAATGTGCAATGAGCGAATCTCACTGTGCATTTGCTCATTGCACATTCAAACATTTTTCTATTTGCCGTTTGCAAATCTTGCAGACTGCCTTTCAGACATGCTCTGTTTGCCCTTCTGTAATACACGGTTTTAAAGGTAAACTATATTTTAGAGCAACACAGTTAAGGCTCTTATACATAGCACAAGCAGAAAACTATAATTCAGAGTGGAAAGGAATGATGATGATACAGGGGGGAAGCTCAAGAAATAAGGAGAGATTGGGATTTTGGATGCAGACTCTTATGGAGAACAATAAAAATTATACACAGTATTATATTCATAAAATAGCAGGGACTATTCTAAGAACTAAGCCAGCACAAGAATGGAGAAAAGAGATTCTGCTGATAGGGTTGACTGTGGTTAGGGATACAGATAATAAGCAAGAGGGGGCTGGAATTTATTGGTGAATTGGTGCTGGGAGGAAATAACTAGAAAGCAAAAGGAAATCGAATGGGAAGAGGCCAAGAATTTATTTGGCCTGCAGGTTAGAGACTGACTTCCCAATCAAGGACCGATATCAGATTATAGGCAAACAGAAAGAAATAGGGGGCTCTTAAATGAAAGACCAGCACTGTTACAGTTTTTAATAGATTCTAGCTATAAGAATCAATCAGAGGAGCTTAGAAAGGATTGGGAAGAGAGACTGGATAAGCAATTCACAAAGACACAATGGGGGATATATGTGTATCTCCCATATATGCAACAAAGTCTAGAAGATTTGGGATCTTTGCCTGGAAGGGTTTACATAGGTATTTTTATACCCCAAGTAGACTCCAAAGAAGTTTTCCTCAGGTGGATAGCAAATGTTGGAGGTGTGACAGACAGGAAAGAGATAACTGGGAACATATTTTTGGGAGTGTAGTGAACTGGCAGACTTTAGGGATTCCCTGTGGACCACTATGTCAGAGATGCTGAGTGAGCAGATTGGACTGACCAGGGAGATGATTTTTTTGAGCTATGATACAGAATCGGAATTGCCTAGACATACTAAATGCTTGCTGAGTCTAATTATGGTGGCTGCCAAAAAAGCAATTACTAGAAAATTGAAATCAAAGTCTAGACCAACTTTATTAGAAGTAGTGACTATAGTAACAGAGATAAAACAACTGGAAGTGGGATCTTTAGAAAAGGGAAGGAGCAAACTACAAAGGAAACATTGGGAATTGTGGGAACAATATATGCAGAAACAGAATGAGGTTTAAGAGGCAGGATTTGAATGAGCCATATGATGCTTATCTGACAAAGACTGGATAGATTATAAGTGATGTATAATATTTGCAGGTACAGTTGTTTCAGTGGTGTCTGTGATGTATAATGTTTGCAACTAAAGTGGTGTCAATGTTTGTTTTTCATTTATATAAATGTAAGATTGCCTATGACATACATGATAATATAATAAAGTTGTTTATTGGGAAAATTACTTATTAAAATGCAGATAAGTATAAAACATGTGGTGGTATTCAGTAGTCATTGTATTTAGGTGTAAATGCAATCTGTGCAAGTCGCACCTAAGTGCAGCTTCAGGACAAATCATAGAGGCCAGTTATACTTATGTGCAGCATCTTTTGCTGAACATATGCAAATGAAAAAATAATGACATTGAAAAGAGAAGTGATTTAGACACCAATGAGTCCTCTCCATGCTTGTTTCTTGATGTGACTTGCTGTCATAAGCAGAAATTATATAAAAGGCAAAATCTTACTATTTATATCGACTTTGCTTTTAACAAGATGCGTACTTTGCTGCCATTGTAGTTATTTGTCAGTGCGAGTTGTCTTAACTTGGCTGAGGCAAAACTCCAGTCACCCAGTGATGCTGAATGGCCAAGAAGGTGCAAATATAGTTAAAGAATAACCCATTATAACTTTGATATGCCAATGAAGCTCAATTGCAGTCTGATGTGTATACATACACAATAACAGGCAGAGTGTTGAAATCATAATGGATCATAGTATACAAGGCATATACATATAGCAGTGGCTTACAGAGCAGTTTATACCCATTCTAGCTGTAGAGTATGTATGCAGGCAAATGTGCAGTGAGTGCCTTCACAGAGTGAGCATGGATAACTGATAGGTCGTTCATCTACTAACTACACTAGAACCCATGTGACAGCAAGTGTGACCTCCTTTTGTCATATTGGTCAGAGATGTCAGCAAAGAGCTAGTACCAGGTGCTTTGTGTACTGAATGTTTGGTGTATCCATTTGTAAGTAATGTCCTTATACTATATAATACCTTATTTGATAATGTCCTCCTGCATGGCAGGTTGTCCAGAAATATTTGACTGACCACAGGGTGACACCTCCAAAAAACTGGAAAAAAAGGAAACAAAAAAAAGAAAACATGGATAGAACAATTTCTTGATTTAACAGAAAAAAAGAAGGGCATTTCATTATCAATTTTCAAAAATGCCTTTTCTACCAAATCTTAAGAACATCAACAGGAATAAAGGATCCAGACAAGAAGAATTCTAGGTGTTGATGTTTGTCAGAAATGATGATGATGATGGGGGATGCATTTTTATCTTCTGCTGTAAAGAAATCTGCCAATATGCAAAAATGGAATGACTTGATGCCTCAGGTGAGCATGTTTAATCTAACAACTCTTTCAGCAATGCAAAGTTCCATAATGCAGGACTGACCTGCATCACCCATCAACATTTGTGCTCAACATTAAGTGCACACAATTCTGCCACCTTCACACCACATTCCAATCTCGTTTTCCTCCACACACCCGTTCAGCACATGCATGCCTACAATCATATAGAGCACCAGACTATCAGTTTCATTAAACTCTACCAATCTATCACATTTCAGTCACAAGTACAGTCAACCAAGCACACACTTAAAGATGGCACTTGTAGCCTCACTTGCTGAATCACACATCTGACTATCTGTAGTGATATTAAATACATATGTGTGTGTGTGTGTGTGTGTGTGTGTGTGTGTGTGTGTGTGTGTGTGTGTGCGCGTGTGTGTGAATATATATATATATATATATATATATATATATATATATATATATATATATATAGATATAAAAAACTATCTATATGTATATATATTTATATGTATGGGTTCCCAGGCTTTGCTCAATTTGACCTTACATCAATCTCTGTAATGTAATATAGCTATAATATAGTATAATATAATATAATATAATATAATATAATATTTATACACACACACACACACACACACACATATATATATATATATATATCTATATATATATATATATATATATATATATACAATATTATAATATGATATGATATGTAAAGCAAAAATGTAATTATCTATAATTGATGAATGCTTATATCATAAACTCAGCAGACAGCGTTAGGTAATTCTTTGGTCTTAAAAATATGTAACTATATTTTCACTGTTATACATTCTGTTAGATTTTGATCCTTAATTAAGTGAAGGAGGAAATTTTGTGCTGAGGCTGCATGATAAATATATTTAACAAATGTTAGTTTCATCATCTGGTGTACAAACATGCTATGCTGAAAGGAAAATTCTGACCCTAGTCCTATACAATGCCAGATAACTCATAGCTATTATATCAGATTAGTAAATACCATCAAGGCTGGTCTAACTCAAGCTATAAGTTATTTATATATGTAATGACTGCAGTATATATGGCTGCTGTCATGACAACAGGAAAGTCAAATGAGTACTGCTTAAATGTAGTGCATTTTTTTATTCATGTATTTATTAGTTGATTGATTAACAACTGAATTTATTGGTTGATTGATTGATAACTGATTACAAAGGAAGTCCAACTGGGTAGGAACCCTGGGCAAAAGCTCTAAAGTATTACAAAATGTTTTAAGAATAATAATTTTACAGTCTTTAATACAAAAGCAAATACAATTTAAATGATTATATCAAATTAGACATAATATGAAAACATTGTTTAAGAATATATGCAAGTTATTTGACAGTGATTTAATAGAGAAATTTTAACCAGTTTATAGCAAAATTAAAGTTAAGTTGATATAATACAAACAGGAATTACAATACAACATGAGAAAAAAAATAGGCTTATGGTATATTTAGAGAGAAAGCCGGAGGACAGAAATGGATAGAAGTAAAGAAATAAGTGAAGATGGTAGAGTAAGGAGATGTAAGGTATGAATAGGTATTTGTTCACATTTAAGGATATAGTTTATCCTGGTATTGTGCAAGAACAGAGACAACTTTTGGCTAGGAAGTTTTTCAGAATGGTTTGGAAGGATGCGAGGGAGAGTATTGCCCTGATGGATAAAGACAACCCCCAGGATTCATGAAGCTCGGCGCAAGGACGGCATTAGCCTTGCACCAACTGTGCGACGTAGAGATGGCGCAGCAGCACCACATGCATATTAATGAAGGTGCACTGCCCTAACGGCCACGTGTATAGGAAATGTGTATGAGTGCAGGGGGCGTGTCCAAGTGCTGCACAGAGGTGTGAACATGACAGCTGCATAAGTGCAACCTAAAATGCTGACTAGTACAGCCTGCTTCTAATAGTAATCACTTCTGTCAGTGTCCGTGGATATTGAAACGTATGCAAAGCATACAAGACATCATTGCGAACACCACAATAAGAAGTAAACACAAAGGCACATAGCTGAATATTGAGTCCCTGTCCCTCAAACAAAGATATTTAAAACCCTGTGACTGTATTCCATTGTAGTGGCACTAGTTATATCAAGTGGAAGTGAAACGCATCATGTTAGCTTGCTGCCAATTGCCAAGCCCAGCCCAATGGTTTGGGTTACCACCTGTCCTACATTGTGAGGGACAGTCCCCTTCAAGGCAGGTGTTTCCATACCAAAATCATAATAAATGTGAAATGTCCTTTGATAGTAGGACATAATTATGTCCCATATGTTATGTAATAGTCCCATACAGTACGTATGTTTGTATATAAAATACCTATATGTTACAAGAAACAGAATAAGCAAGTAAATGAAACAGAATAAGCAACTACACCGCTACAACAATAAAAGCTTATATGTAGGCATGAAACTAAAGTACTATCCTTTGTAATGACAGTGGGTATGTGTTGGTCTGTAAACTCAGATGTGTGCCACGAAAATGTCCCATCCAGGTCATATGAAAAGGTGGCAACCCTTCCAATGGTCAGAGCATTCGCCCAATATCTACCCATTTGGGTCCAAGTCGTCCTTGTCAGGACGGCCCATAGATGAATGGATATTACCAGGGTCTACCTACCATGTCATGAAAGATAAGTATTTGCGAGTACCTATGTGCGTGAAGTACAGCATGTGGATGATCTGAAATGTTTGTGTAGACCTCACAACCATATTGATCCCAGAGATATGCAGTGTACACAATGTGTTCTGTTGACTGTGCCATGGGCCATCAACTAGAGAAGGGATGAATGTTGTTTGTGGAATATCCGGGTGGGGGGTGACGGGTAATGTAATAATTCGCCAAGGGGAGACTGGGTTGGATGCACAATAGGTGAACTGGAGGTCTATGAGGGAGCAGTGGGTGAATCAGGAAGATAACCAAAGAACAAGTACACACATCTGCAATACAATCCCACAAACATGTGAACATTAAAATGTGCAATACATATGTACAGAAACATTACCGACACATACCCACATAATGGTCTGGCCAGAACTGAGCCATCCATCCCCAACACACCTGGATACATAATTGAATACCCATCATCCCCTTCACAGCACACCACCCCCCCTTCCTAAACATCCACCAAAACCAGCCATACTCGGGTTGGTAGATAGGTGTGGCCATATCTGCACATAGTGACCCCTATCCATATCTAGTAGGCAGTCTCACCCTAGGCATTCTCAGGATTGCAAACTATGTATCCCTTACATGTATAACCCTACCTTACAGCCGTAAAGCAATGATGGTCATCGGTCCCCACAATTTTTGGATATCCCTCATGGGATATGTATCTGTTCTAAACATTAGACTTGGTGTCACGACACGATGTCCAGTCCTGTATACATCAAGTAGTATGAGCAGTAGTTGTCCACAAGACTGCTCAGCCTCCAGCTGGTCCTGCAGAACCTACAACACAGGATTAAACACCTGACTGTGATGCACATCTCCCCAACTGCATTATCGAGAATATATACCTTACACATTCGCATAGCGGCAGTTGGATATAGGGTGCTTAAGGTGCTGTAAAGCAGACATAAGTAGGGTTACCACCTGCCCCACCTTGTGAGGGAAAGTCCCTTTTTGGGCAGTTGTGTCCAGACCAAATATAATACAATGGCAAATGTCCTGTGATTGTAGGAAATATGTCCCATATTTCATGTAACAGTTGCATAAAACAGTTATTTATGTAAAATACTCAAAGCTACAAAAAACAGATGAAGCAAACAAACTGCTACAAGAATAAGCGCTCATTTAGGCAAATAAGTAAAGTTCTAACCTTTGTACAGACCATGGGTATGTGTCGACCTGTAAAGTCTGATATGTGTCCCAAAAATGCTCCACTTTGGCCATATGAAAAGGTGGCAACCTGAGACATAAGCAGGTATGCAAGCATGTAAGCATGATGGTAGGTGGCGGTGATTCAACAGTATGGGAAATGTAAATGAGCATGTAGGTGTATATGCATGTGTATGTACAGACCAATACACACACACACACACACACATATATATATATATATATATATATATATATATAAATAAATATATGTAGATATGAAGAATGGACATGGTCACAATTTAGGAAATCCCCGTAATAGTGCTGTTATATATCAGAATGGCCATAGGTGAGCACACCTTTGCATCCACAATCACAGGTAGGATGCTAAAAGTGGAACGAATGATCTCCCCTTGCTAAGTCTGACTTTCAACAAGGTCCAGGGCAGTCCCGGTCCATAGTCAGACAAGCATAAACCCGGAAAACCATATGAACACCATGACAATTGAACACATCTATCTGCCAGGACTATAGGCTGTAGAGGTCTGAATATCCTCGGAGTGAGTCAACATGCAGCACGAGTCCAGAGCAGTAGGGAATAGAGAATGGCGCATGTGTAGTAGTGCGGTTTTCCCAACAGGTAAATGGATGCCTGCTTTGTAAGTGAAGTGATGAGGCGTGTGTTCGGATAACTATGCACCATGGGTATACATATAAATGAGGCAGAACACCAATAGTGTAGTGGTTGACGATTCAGCCTATGAAAAGGCATTCACGGTTCAAGGTTGACAATAGCACATATCATTTTCTTTGTGGAATGAATGTTGCTCTGCTGTAAAGCCGACATTTAAACATGTAAAGGTGAAAGTGTGTATCGCATGGGACTATTAACCAGATCCTTTCAATCAAAGTGGTATCGTCATAATGTATAAGGCACAAATAAGCATAAATAAGCGACAGTAAACATATGTAACACACAGTAAGCATAGGCGAGTGCGCCTGCACGGGTGTAAGCAGCAACCAGCATAGGAAATGTGTGTTTGCATGTACAGATGTAATATATATACACACACACACACACACACACACACACACACACACATATATATATATATATATATATATACACACACACACACACACACACACACACATATATGTGTATATAGATATATATCTACATACATGAGAAATATATATAATATATATATATATATATATATATATATATATATAAACAAAACAATATGATACTGTACATAAAGCATACAT